>NC_137027.1:29291390-29303890 GCF_032717465.1 Coenobita brevimanus | reverse complement strand
GGAGATTTTTTCCGTCATGATGCTTGGGATTATTTTTAAGGTGAGATTCGTTTGCTTATCCTGTGTGAAGCTTCTGAGATATGAATATAATCGTTAGTCATTAAAATAAAAAATTAAAAGGTTCCCATATAGTATCGTTCTGAAAGGATTAATGGACAGTCGTTGCCAATGAGGACTTTATATATCCCGTGCATCAAAAACAGGCTGATTAAATACTGTGACAACAATGGGAAAAAAGAAAGATAATCTATACCAAGGGAAGAAATAGAGATTCATGCTCCCTTGCTGCTATTCCCTTCGGCTGGACGGGAGTTGGAGGTGGATGACGAAGAATGGAAAAAGGAAAAGTTGAAAGAGTAGTGGGAGAGAGAGTCTTATCCTTCATTAATGCCGAAAGAGGAGGAAAGGGTAAAGAGAAAAGATGAAAAGGAAAAAGGGAGGAGGAAAAAGAAACAGGAGGAAAGGAAAGGAGAAAAGGAAGAGAGAGGGGAGAGAGATTAAAAAGGTGGGGAAGGAAGGAGGAAAGAGGGAAAAGAAGGATAAGACAAAACAAAGATGCTAAAATGACAAAAGGGGGAAATGTATAATTAAGTAAGGCTAGGAAAAAAAAAAAAAGGAAAAATGGTTGAAAGACCATTATGAGAGTGGTTTTATCTATCACCCAAGAAATGTGTCATAGGATATTATTATGGGCAAGTCATCTGGATTATGAATAGGGTATTGAATGGTAAAGTTTGTGTGTTGCAGAAGAAGAAAGTGAGGGAGAGAGATGAGAGGAAATGGAGGGGAGGAGGGATAGAGAGGGAGGGAGGTTGGGAGAGATGGAGAGAGAGGGAGGTAGGGAGGGATTGAGAGGGAGGGAGGTGGAGAGAGACGGAGAAAGAATAGGAAGAGTGGAGTAAATGGGAGACAAGGAAGGGAGGGAAGGAGGGACGGACGGAGAGGAGAGAGGGGAGGAATAGTTAAGAAGATGGAGAAAGAAGGAGATAGAGATAAATCTGAACGACGGGAGAAAAGCAAAAACTGAAGAGAGGGAAAAATGAAAGGCAACGTGGGTGGGAGAGATGAAGCTAGGAAACCAGAGGTAAAGAATAGAGTATGTAGAAGTATCTAAGAAATACTGTACATACATAAAGAGATGGTCTTTGAGATTATATATAGAGATAAATATTATTATATTTAGCAAATAATTTACGTCTGTGAGAAAAAAATAATAGGAGTGCTCCCTCCCACCCACTTACTCTCTTTGGTAAAATAACTGAAAGGAAAACGAAAAACTATCGAATATAGTATAAGAACGAGGAACAGAAGGGAGAAAAGGACACAAGGGGAGAGAGAGAGAGAGAGAGAGAGAGAGACAGACAGACAGACAGACAGACAGAGACAGACAGACAGACAGACAGACAGAGACAGAGACACAGAGACAGAGAGAAGGAAAGGAAGGAAAAGGACAAGACAGATTGATATATGAAATTTTCCCCTATACTGCACTGGTTTTGATTCTTTTTAATTTCCTGCTCTTTTTTGTGTTAACCTCTCCTGTATTTCCTGTTCCCAATTTTTCTTCATTTTTCTCCAGTGGCTTTTAAACTTTATATATTTTCCCAATCTTTGGTTTGCTTTGACTTCTAATTTTATATTCTTTTCAGTCTTTTGTACACACACGTTCACTCAAACTTTAGGTCTCTGTCTCAGTCTGTTTTTTTTCTGTCTGTCTATCTTTTTCTGTTTGTAGCTCTTTCACACACACACACACACACACACACACACACACACACACACACACACACACACACACACACACACATCTCCAACACATTTTCTTTCAAGACCTCTTCATTCTTACTTACTTCGTTCACTTCACCTTCTTTTAACTTTATTCCGCTTTGCCTACCCCCCCCCCTCCTCCACAATTTCCCTCCCCTCCCGTACCTCTCCTCTTCCTACCCATCCTCCTCCTTCTTGTTCCCATCTTTCCCCTCCCCTTCCGTCTCTACTTTTTCCTTCACTGTCTTACACTCTCTCATTCCCTCCCACGTACCATTCGTCTCTCTCTCTCTCTCTCTCTCTCCTTTCACGGACTCAGAGCTCTTTTCCTCTGTTATCAGCCTCTTTTGATGTATTTCCTTAACTATTTCCTTTCAGCTTCCCTAACCCTCTCCCTATGTGTGTGTGTGTGTGTGTGTGTGTGTGTGTGTGTGTGTGTGTGTGTGTGGATCTTTCAGTCCGTTTGCCCTTCTCGTGTCTGTTTCCATCTCTTTCTATCTGTCTATCTATCAATCTATCTGTGTATCTATCTATCAGTACCTGTTTTAAGCCATGGTCGCATCCTGTAGTTATTCCTCTCCCGATATACTAAAGGTTTCTTTCTCATGCGTTCTTGCCAGGAAGCTGTTGACTACGAGGGTATTCCTCTAAAACTCGCCTGGGACCTTCTATATTCAGCTCACTTTAACTAGACGTAAAATTGTCTTCTCTTTGTGTTGAATGTTCAGCTACGTGAAGAGATTAGCATGAGATTATGTTGCTTGTCGCGAATCTTGATATTCTACGCACACACACACACACACACACACACACACACACACACACACACACACACACACACACACACACACACACACACACACACACACACACACACACACACACAATTCACCATTTCCCCATCACTAACGCCACTCTAGTCTCACAGCTCAGTCTCGCATGGCAGTAAAAATAGTTAACAGTTGTGTACAGGAGCATACCATAAAAAGTTTTAGCACGGTCCATCGCCTCACAGCAGGGGTAGTTAGGCAATGGGGGCGGGATAGGGACACGGTTGATTTAATACTAAGTACTTGGATATACAGTATACTCCTCGCATACCAGTTGCTATTGTGAGGGATTGCTGTTGGATATTGTGTTTGCAGTTAATATATACGAGACAACGCTGTAATTTAGCGCTGGCTATCCTCTTCTTCCATTTTAATTTCTCTTTAACTTGGCATAAAATTATCATGTCCCCTTCTCCAATGCAGAATAAAAAAAAAAAAAAAAACATTAACAAGTAATCATAGCACTAATCACGAGGTGTTGTGGAAAAAAAAGTAGATACCTATCATTAACTTGCGGCTACTTAGCTACAGGAAATGAGCTGCAAAAAAGACAAAAATCTGGGTCAAATAATGATGAGATAGTGGCAGTTGTAGGTGGGAGGGAGTGCTGGGCTTGTTAAGGCTTGTCACAGGGTTTTCAGTAAACTATTTGCAAGGAAATATGATAATGATCGTAAGTAAAACACTATTTTTTTCGGTAATTACTGATGATACAAAAATAATGAAGTAATCTAATTTGCTGTAAGCTTAAGAGATGGACAGATTAAAGGTAAGTGCAGTCATTTAAATCTTAAGCATCTTTTCTACGATACGTCTACTCTAAGTAAATAACATCAGTCAGAAGTTACAAGAATAAGCTTTAAAAAAAAAATCAGTGCAGTGAAGCGGATTATGTTGATCTTCCTCCGCCATTTTATTGCGGAGGGAGAGCGAGAAAGAACAACAAAGGATGGTAAATGAGCTCGAGAGGGTGTAGTAAGAAGAAAGGGAACTGAATGTGAGTTAAATAAAAGGAAGACGCCGTGTTTGAAGAGGAAAGGTGTATGGAACTATCCACTTTCAATGCAACGTGTATATGAGTGAGAGGTGGGGGATAGTATGTACTAAATGAAGAAATGATAGGAGGGGTAGGTGCTGCAGAAGGACGCCTTCACGTCCTGGCACTGATATACTAGGTAGACTCCTCTGCTAAGGAAGAGTGGCTACCATGTCTCCTTAGCCACTTGATAGAATGCAGCCAAAAAGGGGCAACCTAAGAATGAGGACATGATAATAGAGAGAACACTGTAAGAAAGGAGAGAGGCTGAGTGAAAGGAAGAGGCTACAAGAAATCGCTACATTGAGTGAGTGGATGATGGGTATCTGCAACTAACATGAACTAAAATATGGCGTAACTGTACTGGAACTCATAACTCCTTGAATTAGATGACGGTGCAAGTAAGGGACACCATCACGTGGTGGGACCAGTATCACTGAAGGTGGAACTGTTTGGTTATACAAACGTGCCTTAGTCCTCTCACTGTCCCCTCCTAAAGGGATGTGCCCTACAGAAGAATGACAACTGCCTGCAGTCCACCGGGTTTTCGTTCAGTTGAAACTGAGTTAGTACTACCACCACCACCACCACCATCACATTACAACTGCATCTACTACTGCCACCGTACAACCACTGCCACTGTACTACTACTACTACTAGGCTACTACTACTTCTACTACTACTACTGCTACTACTACTACAAGTACTACTGCTGTACTACTACAGCTACTACTACCACTACTGCTACCACCACCACCACCACAACTACTGAAATGTGCATTTTTTATGAAGCTTTTGCTACCAAAAGATTCTTATGTTCAGGTCACGACGAACCTCAACCAGTAAAGGGCTTAATGACAGCTATACCTAAGTCCTCCAGTTTAAAAAGTCTCTTCAGTGCTTAATGAAATCGTCTTATGGTAGTAATAATAAAATAGGAAAAATCGCAACCGTACTGCTGCCGCTATTTTCTAGGCTCATCTGAAAGTGAGCCGGGTGGACTGTAGTCCTAAGCTGTCCCTTCTCCTGCAGCCCACCATCCTGCTAAAGGAGGTGATGGAAGAAGCTTCAAGAAGTTTGTGCAGCCAGGCAGTGGAGCAGCCTGGTTAAGTCGGTGCCACCACATGAAGGCGTCCGTACTCGCTTCATCTAACTCCATCCACTCCTCGGTATGGTTGTGTCAATCTAATTACCCAGTTGCTTCAGCGTTCATGGCAGCTAATCAACACAAGTGTGGCCATTACGAAGGTGAAGATGATATGTGTAATGTGGGTGTAGGTGTGGGTGTGGATGTCGGGGTGGATGAGAGAGAGAGAGAGAGAGAGAGATGTGAGAGTGCAAAATCAATTAACACTAGAGGTAACAATGTCTGAACCAAAAGAACTAAAGCTGTTAAGGAGAGGTACTGAACACCTCTACCATTGAAAGCCTCATCTAGTAAGAGTCAATCCATCTCTTGTCTAACACTGCATCCTGTGAGGAAGCTTCAATATCTAGGCATTTCTATATTTCTGTTCATTACCTACTCCTTTTACCATGACGCTACAATTAATCCTCCTTCAAATACTCTCTCATTTTGTTCTATCACCATCATTTCATCCTCTCCTAAGTAATGGCGCTTCTCCCCATAACACACTCCATATACCATCTTTCCTTTTACTCGTACACTCCCTTGTCTTGTTCAGTCAGGGAGAGAAATCGATCCTTTAATGTTCTCTCCTTCCACACGTGACGGTGCAAGAAGAGACCCAGAGGAGCGAGAGATATCCAGAGAGACCAAGATATATTCTGAGGGAAACTATTCCACTGTGCCTGCATCACACATGGGACATGCCCGTCACTTTCCTCCCAGGAGGATCATAAAGAACAAGTGGTGCCCGGCACAACAAACCTCGCGTGACAGCAGTCATTTTATTGCTGTTAAATACTGACTCGTTTCTGCCATATGGTGTCAGTGTACAATTAAAGTCTAGGGTAATGGCTCAAATGTTTTCAAGTTACGGGCTCTGAAAATCCCTGATCTTGCATCTGACCTTTCAAGGTCACTCAAGGTCAAAGGTCTATCTATCTATCTATCTATTGCCAGACGCCTCAATCCCGTTTGGGGTGGCCACAAACAAACCGCCTCCAAGTCGCCCTGTCCCCCGCCATTTCACTACCCTGCTCCCAACTCACACCCCCCTCTCTCATATACCTCTCCACCCCATCCCTCCATCTCATCCTCGGTCTCCCCCTCCCTCTTCCACCCTCCACCTCACTCACATACACTCTCTTCGTCAGTCTTTCACCCTCCATCCTCTCCACATGGCCAAACCACCTCAGTGTGTTCCTCACAACGCTGCCAAATGAAAGCCCATATGAGACTTACTTTATCTTGATGATAGTAAATATCTCTACCTTTAACCATTATTCGAGTTATAACCTCCTGAATATCCGTGACCTTGAGTTTGATCTTTCAAGGTCACTTACGGTCAAAGGTCAAGGTACCAATTAAAAAACCCAAATGGGGTTTCCGATATGATGACAATAGTAAATATCTTTCTTCAATCAGTTTCGAGTTACAGCCCCCTGAATATCCGTGACCTTGAGTTTGACTTTTCAAAATCATTCCAGGTCAAAGGTTTTGGTGCTAAATGAAAGCCCATATTACGAGATCCTGTATATTTCAATAATAAATATCTCTATCTTCAACCGTTTTCAAGTTATAGCCCTCTGAATATCCATTACCTTGATTTTGACCTTTCTTGATCACTCAATTACCTCCAAAATATAATTACTTTCTTTGGACACCAGTGTCCACATATCCTGAAAGTTTCACATAATATCATTCAGCCGTTTTTACGTATTGTTGCTAACAAACAAAGAAACAAACAAATACACAAACAAACTAGACTAAAACCAATACCTCGTCGGACTCCGCCTGGGGGAGGTAAAAATCGTATCTAAACAAAGAAACCTACTGAATCTCTCGCAGCTCAGAAATGTTGATTAAAAAAAAAAAGTGACAGGAAGAATTAGGTGAATTAGACGAGCACTTGTCCTCGACTGTACAAATCAGTAGAAAAAAACATATCAAGCCAATCTTAGAAATATTAACCAGAAAAGAGAAGTAGTAGAAGTGTATAATCTCCTACCGTGCTCGATGGCCTACTAAGCAGCTTACCTTTGACCCAACTCCCTTCAGGATGTAAAGCCATCAACAAAAATTCACCGACAATTGTCTTCCCTACTAGCACTGTCTCCTGCCTTCCATTTTTCTCATTCCTCTCAAAACAAAAGAGTATCCTTCCGTCTCATTCTTGTTTTATTGTCTGCTTCACTTTGCTACAAAAACAGTTCCTGTAACACAACACTATTATCACAGCTGTCAGAGAAGTGTCATCTAAATTTTGCTTAAGGCTTAACAAATTTATATGAGTACAACTCCTTTTAATACGATGCTGGTATTAACATGAAACAAAAACCGTTTCCATTTACAATTTCTAATGTTGTACAACAATTTTTATGAAATGTGACATTGCGAAAAATAGCAAAGAAAATATTTAATGAAGCTCAGCATTTAAATGGACTGCATGGACCTTTGTCCTCACACTTCACTTTATATAATAAAATTATATTCAGTTTAATTTACTTCCTTCATGCATATGCAGTTGCAGACATTAATACTGACACATTTTATTAAGAAAGAAAACGAGATAATGAACGATGAATTTCAAAACTCAGTGACATCTCGGAGCACACAAAAGTTTTCAGAATAATATTTAATAATGGTTCTTTTTCTCCTCCTCCTCTTTCTATCATCAGTATCACAGCCATCCATCATTATTATACCCCCACTCACTAACAGTGTCACTCACACCACCTTGCATCATACACCATCACATAATACTGCTCCCTTAATCATGACAGGTCTGGAAGAAAGACGCCGGGTCTACAACTTTCCCACTTAAAACCTTTCCCGTAATTTCCCAGACCATGAATCTTTAGGCCGGGTCATTCAGAACACGCGGACAAAGGGATGTGGAAATTTTAAGTGGAGGGGGAGAGTGAGAAAAATAATGCTAGGCGTAAGAAGTGTGATTGTCAGTGGACTGAATAAAGATGGGGCTATGCCGTTTTTACGTCGCATAATATTGCCATCTCTCCAACTTAAGTTGTAACCTAGACTAGTACTTAGTATGATGCTAGTCTTAAAGAAATGCTGTGGAAAAATTGAAGAGCAACATCACTGTGTTTTCCTACATATGAGACATATGAAATATGCTACAAATGGACGAAATATAAAGCAGACTTAGTGTAAAAGACCTTTAGTCAATGTTTTACGGGCGTGCACGCGAGATGGGCGAAGAGCCTGACCTCTTTCATATCCTGTAGTGTAAAATTCATAGACAGAATGACATAAATAAAATTCTGATGAAGATGGATGGGTAGATATACAGGTACGCATTCAGCGATACCCAGACGGTCAGAGACAGATAAAACAAGCAAAGTGACTTGAAGATAGACTTCTCATGTTACGAATACTCCATCTGTTGCTCTTCTCTCTTCCCCATTCTGTTTACAGATTTCCCTCATTTACTAGACTGAGAGATAGACAAACAGCTAAACAAAGAAATGAGCATAGGTAGATGCTGGCAGAAGCAGAAAGGTAGGTAGGTAGGAAGACAGATACACAGTTAGATATACAGAGCTCAGATTACCAACCCTCTGTGTGTCTCCCATCGCTTCTCTCCCCTTTAATCATGCTGTTTCTTTCGTGTAGTAGAGTGCAAAGATAAACATATAAACAGGCAGGTAAGTAAAGGGAGATAGATATACACACAGATAAACAGACATGTAGATAGGTAGATACACAGCTATACAGGTGTACAGATAAGTAAATAGGCAGACAGGTAGATGAACAAAGATAATTTGCTTCCCTCTATTTCCCAGGTCCCACCCTCCCCTTCTGTTTACCAGCGGATTTTTCCATCTCCTATTGTGCACTGATGCATAAACACACACGTAGACAGACAGACAGGCAGACAGATTGTTACACAGTTGGACAGACAGACAGATGGAAAGAAAATTATCAAGATGGATAGAAAACGATAGGTTGAAAGATAGATAGATACGGCTTATATAATGACATGATATGTAGCCAGAAGGACAGACAGGATGGGCGATAGACAGACAGGTAGATAAACATAGTTCTTACATTACTATCCTTCCTCCTGCCCCCTCCCCCCTCTCTGTTTCTGTCTCTGTCTCTGTCTGTCTGTCTGTCTGTCTGTCTGTCTCTGTCTCTGTCTCTGTCTCTCTGTCTCTCTCTCTCTCTCTCTCTTTACCTGCAGATTTCTTTCATTTCCTATAATCAAGAATTAGATAAACACAGAGGTAGACTGATGGATAGAGTCAGATAGACATAGAAGAGTGGATGGACAGATAAGAGGAAGGACACGTTGGTAGGTGGATAAGATATACATAAAAGTACATATGGGCAGAGAGGAAGATACGGAAATGAAAATAAACACAATGCTCATATTTCTGCTCTTCTCTCTCTCTCTCTCTCTCTCTCTCTCTCTCTCTCTCTCTCTCTCTCTCTCTCTCCCAACCCTTCTGTTTACAAACCGATTTCTTTCACCTCGCATAGTGCATAAATTATTGTACCTTTACTCTGGCCTTATGTGTTCTTTCGGTATTTTCTCTCCTATTCCTGCCTTCTCCTATTTCATTTGTTATATTTCATTTCTGGATTCTTCTTTGCATCTCTCTCTCTCTCTCTCTCTCTCTCTCTCTCTCTCTGTGCATAATGAGGCCAGCCAATGTAATCATTAAATTTACAGAAGGCAAGTGACGTCAAGGCAGGTAACTTAACAGTTTCAGTGTAATGGTTTGACTTGGATATTTGTTCTCTCTCTTGTCAGATAATTTCATTCAGCACAGAAGAATCGCATGTACTGTAGTTAGAAGAGCACACACACACACACACACACACACACACACACACACACACACACACACACACACACAAGATCCTAAATTTCTTAATGGGATGGTGGAACTCATGCTAATCCCCACTTGCAACAAACTTTTATTCACCACAGACGAACCGTATGACATTAAACCATAAAAAAAAACTACCTCCCTCACTCATTTATTGGCATACTGACACTCAAGCGTTTATCTCTCTTGGAAGAGACGATTTTATTCAGCAGAGACAAACCAGAGATAGCCCACCTGTTAATCCCATTAATTCTATGACGTAATTTTCATATTGTCCTTCCCATTTCCAGGCTAATGTCATCAACTTTACTGAGTGTCCTGGTAGTGAAGGGACTAACGAAAGCTGAAAGTCACCTACTCAGCTTGAAAAAAAAAAATCCTAAGCGTGATTATAATCGCAAGGTAAAAATTTAAAAAATCGGATTGAAAAAAATATATATATATATTTGAGAGACTTCAGAACTTACCGGTAAGTATTTATTCTGCTTTATCCTACCGATTATTTTGTCGAGTAAAACCCTATGCAGTCAAACATCAAAAAATATATATATTTTTTTCTCTCAGGATGCAGGACTTTAGTGTTGTTTCCAGTAACGCCAACAGTTTTATTCACTGGATTTGACAAACTATGCAGAGTTAACAGACATTTACCAAATTCGGATATATTTCGTTTTCCGCTTCAGATGTTATCCATCCCTCCATCCATCATCCAATCCTACACTGCCCCATGAGGAGCGTAGGAGCCCGGGGCTAGGCAGTTGGTCCCGACATTTAAGATGAGAGTGACCAGACTCACTCATCCCTGAGTGGCATTACATGAGCAATCAACCCCAACCATCCCTTGGATATAAACCTTCACCGGCTCAATCCGATTGGAACGCAATAATTACCCACTAAACCACCAGGCGCCAAAATTTGATTATATGGTTACCACCCAGCGCAGTAAATGGTTTCCTGGTGCACAGGAAACCATTTGGCTTGTCACTCAGTGTAGAGTCACCCACAGGCTGAAGGAAGTGGAAAGAATGAAGGAAAGAAAGACAGAAGAGGGAGTGTAAAGTCACCCGTAGGCAGAAGGACAAGGAAAGAATGAAGGAAAGAAAGACAGAAGAGAATGGAAGGAAAGAAGGATGGAGAGGAAAGGGCAGACACCCGAGAGCAGCACTACATCGAGTGAATGGATGGTGGGCGCCCCCACCTACCACACGGTTGTCAGTTTGTAAATTTTCGCTCTTTCTCCTTCTCAGGATCCTTTTTAATTTTCTCCTTGTTCTGTCTGTCCCTTCATTTGTCTCTCTTGTTCGTCCTCAATTTTTTCCCATCCCTTGCTTGCATTCCCCCCCCCCCTCCTTATCTTTAGTGTTTATCTATTTATTCTTTCCCAAAGTTCTCTCTCTCTCTCTCTCTCTCTCTCTCTCTCTCTCTCTCTCTCTCTCTCTTTGTCTTTCTCTCATTTCGTCCATCCTTCCTAAATGTCTGTAAATGTTTTTTTTTTTTTTCCTGTCTTTTACCAGTCTCCCTTTTTTTTCTTTTCGCTCTTGCCCTTGTTCTTCCCCTCTTTGTATTTTCAAGTTGTCATCGTATCTTACCCCTCCCCCCCCCTTTTTTTTTTTTTGGCTAGATCTGTTTTTATGATATTGTGTTCTAGGCTTAGTTTTTCTTTGTCTAGATTTTACCTTCATATTTTGTCGTTAATGCCTTAATCGTCTTCTTTTTCATCATCACCATAACTTCCATATTAATTTTCATCATCATCATCATCATCATCATCATCATCATACCAATATCATCTGTGAGGTTTACATGATCCAGAAAAAGAAGCAGGAAAACAAACATGCAGAGGAAACTATCAGCAGAGTGCCTGATGAAATGGACTGTATCTCTTAGACATTTAAAGTTTCATTATCACTGGTAGTACGAATAATATTATTTTCTATTTTGTGTTTCCCTCCCTCTCTCTTGCTTTCTCTCTCTCTCTCTCTCTCTCTCTCTCTCTCTCCCCTGGCAGTGGTCCAGAGAAGAATATCAATAAGGTAACAAATGCAGACTCTGGCGAAAACCTTTGATTCCAAAACCTTCAAAAAATTCTGCAGGAGAGGTACTCTTGCATAATGTTGGTATTTGTGGTGACTGTGGTAGCTGCTGGAGGTCATGGTTGTGGATATCTCTTATGCTGACTTTTTGGGTGGTATGCCCCTCCCCGTAAAACCACTAAGTCAAAGATAAATGACCATCCCTTACGGGAATATGGAGTCTGCCTATAAATAGGTAGATATATAAATAGATAGATAGGTTATGGTGGTGGTGGTGGTGGGTTGCGTTGGTGGTTGTAGATGTGGTTGTGGCTGATGGTGGTTATTGTTGGTGGTTTCGGTTGTTGCTGGTTATGGATGTTAGATGGAAGGATTGATTGGAGTTAAAGGGAGTGGCTGTGAATCGCTGTTATAGTTGATGGTGGTTGTGGTGATGGTGGTGGTTGGTTATGCTGTGGTGATGGTGGTGCCTGGATGTGTTCTGGTGATGGTGGTGGTTAGTTGTGTTGGTGGTGGTTTATTTTGTTGGTGGTGGTTGGTTGTGTAGGTGGAGGCAGATTATGTTGGTGGTGGTTGGTTGTGTTGGTGGTGGTTTGTTTTGTTTGTGGTGGTAGGTTCTGTTGGTGGTGATAGACTGTGTTGGTGATAGTTAGTTTTGTTACTGGTGGTTGGTTGTGTTGGTGTTGGTGGTGGTTGGTTGTGGTGATGGTGGTGTTTTTTGGTGGTATCGGCGGTGGCTTTTTGTGTTGATGGAGGTGGCTGGTTGTGGTGATGGCGGTGGCTGGTTGTGGTGATGGCGGTGGCTGGTTGTGGTGAGGGTGGTGGCTGGTTGTGGAGATGGTGGTGGCT
>NC_137027.1:29201390-29286390 GCF_032717465.1 Coenobita brevimanus | reverse complement strand
TTTCCTCAGCGGTTTATTCTGACCATTGCTCATTGATATGCTCTTTCATTAGTACAACCTGTTTCAACAATAAACAATATAAATAACGCTCAATTGTGCAGAGATGTTTTATGCAAAAATATAATAATAATAATAATAATAATTTTATTAATAATAATAATAATAATAAAAATAATAACTAGAAAGGCATTCAGTAGAGCGCGCAGTAGAGTGCATACCTCCACCATGGCCTAAGATGCAGTTCCTTTTAATTCAGTCAAGTCTTATCCAATATCAAACACATAACCCTATAAGTTGTAACACCAGACTGTACACATTCGTAAGTTGTAACACCAAACTGTACACATTCGTAAGTTGTAACACCAAACTGTACACATTCATAGATACCAACATCCTGAACATGCCTGATTTTTTTTTTTTTTCATCATGATCCATGCGATATTCACTGAAAAATTTACGAAAAATTCGAAAAACGCCCTATCGCAATGTTGAGAAAGTTAAAAAAAAAAAAAACCCTAGATCAGCACCTTTATCCAGATCCGCACCAAAATTTAATGGAGTCTATCCTGGGCTAATGCCCATCCTCCTACGAAGTTTCGTGGAAATCCGTCTTGTAGTTTTTGTTTAATCTGGCTCACAAACCAACCAACCAACAAACAAACGGACAGGGGTGAAAACATAACCTCCTTGGGGGAGTTAATAATAATAATAATAATAATAATAATAATACATTGCTAAAGAAGAGCTGTTACGAAGCCTACTATGCCAATAAGAATAATAATATAAATTATGTATAATGTTGCTTGTTTTCATGCATTTACACACACACACACACACACACACACACACACACATTTAATTCCTTTTTTTCCGCCATTTTTCTTATATTTGTTTTGCTGTATTTTTCACTTCACTATTACTGATATTATTATTATTAGTAGTAGTAGTACTAGTAGTATCATTATTACTGCTATTAGTATCATTATTATTACCACTGACACTATTATTATCCTCACCATTATTCCATATGGTGGGGATATAGGAATCGCCCCTGTCCGTCCGTCTTTCCGTCCGGGCCTGTATCTCGTAAACTACCAGGTGGATTGGCTTCCTATCACACAGAAAGATAGAGTATGTGTCGTAGTTGATGCCCGTATAGGTAAAATTACCATATTGTCTGTATTTCACGAGCTATGACCATATAAGGAAAAATCTGTCTTGTTACCTCCGCCAAGGAGGTTATGTTTTACCCCGCATTGGTTGGTTGGTTTGTGTGTGTGTGTGTGTGTGTGTGTGTGTGTGTGTGTGTGTGTGTGTGTGTGTGTGTGTGTCTGTCTGTCTGTCTGTTAGCAGGATTACTCAAGTAGTTATGAGTGGATTTTGATTAAATATTGTCGACGGGTGGGCCATGGGCCAAGGAAGAATGAAATTTTCGGGCTGATCCTGATCTGGAGTATCCCGCACAATATCTCCAAAAGTTTGCAATGAATTTCAATGAAATTAAATGGAAAGATGGGCCATGGATCAAAAACGAACTAATTACGTATGGGGGTAGATCCGGATCCTATATCCACTAATACGGATCTGGTTTCTTTTTAATGGCAATGGTATTGGCAGAAGAATGCTCTCCAAGTGCTTTCTGGTTTTATATTTGGGGAACTTCTTGCTGGATTCGCTTCATATCTTACAGAAAGATAGAGTATAAACCCTGGTTTATGTCTTTATACATGAAATTGCCACATTGTAAGTGTTTTACGAGCTATATCCATACGAGGAAACTGATCTGTAAATAGCTGTATCTTTGAAACTACTTGCTGGATCATCTTAACGTCTTAAAGAACAAGAAGCAGTGCCAAGGCACAGCAAACCCGAGCCCGGCAGTCTTTATAGTGCTGTGTAAACACAACGGGATATCTAGTCAAAGACTTTACATAAAATTTTGAGTAAATCGGGTGAAAATTGACGGTTTTAGCCCATTTAACATTTTTGGCCCATCCCACCCAACATTGACTCTCCTACTGCTAATTGCGGAGGGGACCCCCTGATGTAATGAAGCATGTTATATGATGCAAATTTGACTGATGCACTTAAGGTTTTGATTTCATGTCAATGTGACAAATTTGAAATTATTTTTGACGAAAAACTATATATATATATATATATATATATTACATTTTTAGCGGGCCTACAGTGTGGGCTTTGGCCCAATTTGACCCAGAATTTAATCAGGTGTTCAGAATCTCGTAGCCCATCATCCCTGTAGTTTTAGTCAAAATCGCACCAGTAGTTTTCGCGTAAAGTTTTTAACAGACAGACAAACAAACAAATAGACGGACAAACCGAGTGAATACAATAGCCTTCCATTCTACGAACCACCTGGGCGCGGACGGTTAAAGAGAGTGTACGAGTCCTAGTTTAAAACCCTACATATAAATGAAATTGTTATAACTATCTGTGCATATCTTCTGTATATATTCTTTACTGCCTGATGGGGATAAGCCTTTGGTAAAGGCATGTAATTACCTCCACCAAGGAGGTTATGTTTTCACCCCTGTCCGTTTGTTTGTTTGTTGGTTGGTTAGTTTGTGAGCAAGAATACACAAAAAACTACTGGACGGATTTCCACAAGACTTGGTAGAACAATGGGCCTTGGCCCAGAATAGACTCCATTAAATTTTGGTGCGGATCCGGATAAAGTTCCGGATCAGATTTTTTTTTTTTCACTCTAACGTTGCGAGACAGGGCGTTTTTCGACATTTTCGTAAAATTTTCAATGAATATTGCATGGATCTTGATGAAAAAAATTAGGCATATGTACGATGTTGGTATCTACAAATGTTTACAGTTTGGCGCGGATCCATGTAAAAATCACGATCTAGTGGATTTAAAGATGCTTTATAGGGGGGTAGTCTTTTTCCAGCTGCATGTTGGGCCTTGGTGGAGGTATGCACTGTACTGAGTGCCATTGTAGTTACTGCTGTTGTCATCATTATTATTATTACTACTACTACTACTATTATCATTATCATTATCACTCACCACTATTGTTATTTTAATTACTACCTCCCTGGGAGAAGCGGGGTTATTCAAGAACACTCCTCCAGTATCCCTGTTTATCGTACAAGGAGACTAAAAGGGTTGGGGGAGGATTAGTGCCCCTCCACGGAAAACAAGTAACTAAAAAGACGAAAAAGAAGCCCTGGACAAGGACTGAACCAAAGATGACGACCAAGGACCGGACAAAGGACATGGTAATTGCAACATGGAATGTAAGAGGTGCGAATGATGAGGTGAAAGAGAGAGAGATTGTCCAGGTGCTTGAGGGTGCGAAAGTTGGCTTATGTGGAGTAACTGAAATTAAATGGAAAGGAGAGAGTGTGAGAGAATAGGAGTATGGATGGAGGAGTATGGATGAGGTATATGTGCAGGAGTATGTGAGAATGAGAGGGGAAAAGAAGGAGTATGTATAGTTGTGAGTAAAAATGGAAGAAGAAAATAAGAGAGTATGGATCAGTTGGGTCAAGGATTGTGTGGGTAAGCTTGAAAGTTGGACTTCAAATGTGGGCGATAGTGTGCGTGTATGCGTCAATGCAAGATCGTGCAAGCAAAGTGAGAGAAGAGTTCTGAACAAATGTGGAAGTGTGCAAGGAAAAGTTTGGAAGGAATGAGAGAGTGTTTTTGATCTGTGATATGAATGGTAAAATACGGAATGTGAAAGTGGATGGAATAATTGGTGAGTGGGGTGTGCCTGCTGAGATAGATGAGAATGGCAGTGTGATAGTGGACATTTGTGCTGGGAAGGGGTTGATGATAGCCAATACTCTCTTCAGGCATAAAATGATCCACACGTATACATGGTGAGTGATGAGAAGGGTGGGTGGTGAACTGAATGAAAGGAAGGCAATGATTGATTATGTGTATGTGGATGAAAGGATGCGAAGATGAGTAATGGATGCAAGAGCTAATAGAGGTTGGGGGAGTGGACTTTCTGACCACTACATGCTGGTGGCCAGAATCAAGATACAAATAAGATGGAGAAATAGAAGAAGGGAAGGACGGGAAGAAGGAGTATTTGCAAGGAGAGTGGAAAGGTAACAAGAGGATGAGAAAAAGGCAGAATATAAGAGAGAAGTGGAGGAACGATTGGGCAAATATGAATTGGAGCAGATGGGGGAAGTGGAAGGTGTGTGCAGGATATTCAAAGAAATATGTGCTGCATGAAATATGTGCTGCATGTGGGATGAAGAGAAGGCGGAGGGGGGTGCAAGGAACAGCGTGGTGGAATCAAGAGGTGAGACAGGCTGTGGCAAAAAGAAGAAAGCATACAATGAATGGATGAGAAATAAGGGCGTGGAAGAAGTTGAGAGGCGGAATAGAGAGTTATATGTAGAAAGAAATAGAGAGGTGAAAAGATTAGTAAGAGAAAAAAGAGAGTGGATGAGGAATTTGGAAGGAGTTTGAGTGTAAAGTGGAAGAAAATGTTCTGGAAAGAGGTGAAGAGAGTAAGACAGGGCGGAAGTCAAGTTGGCAGGGAAGTGAAAGATAGAAATGATAGATTGCTAACGGAGAAGGGAGAAAAAGTGAACAGATGGAGAGAGCACTTTAAGGAATTGTTAAACATAGAAGATGGAAGCAATGCGAGTATAAGTGGCTGGGGAATGGATGAGAGAAGGAGGGAGGTGAGAAAACAGGAAGAAATCCGTAGGATAGAAGTTGTGGAAGCAATGAAGACAGTTAAATTGGGGAAAGCCCCAGGAATTGATGGAGTGTGTGGTCAAATGCTGAAGCATGGGGGAGAGATAGTAGTAGAATGGATGTGGAAGATGTGCAGATTGGCTTGGCAGGAAGGTAGAGTCCCAGAGGATTGGAAGTCAGGTATAATTATTCCCTTGTACAAAAGAAAAGGGGAAAAAGAAGTGTGTGGTAATCATAGGGGCATTTGTCTTCTTAGTATAATAGGAAAAGTGTATGGTAGGATACTTATTGACAGAGTTAGAGAAAGAACAGAGAAATTAGTTGGAGAAGAACAGGGAGGCTTTAGGAAGGGAGAAGGTTGTGTAGATCAGGTATTCATTCTTAGATCTTTAGTGAAAAAGTTTCTAGAGAAGGGAAAGAAGTTGTATGCGGCTTTCATGGATTTGGAAAAAGCATATGACAGGGTGGATAGACGAGGATTGTGGAAAATGTTAAGAATACATGGAGTAGATGGGAAGTTGCTGAATGCTGTGAAGAGTATGTACAATGGTGCAAAGGCTCCAGTGCGTGTGGATGGTGACCTAAGCGAATTTTTCTCTTTGAAAGTTGGGTTGAAACAGGGATGTGTCATGTCTCCATGGTTGTTCAATCTGTACATGGATGGGGTAATAAAAGAGGTACAAGGTAGGGTAGCAGATGTTGGAGTGGCCCTGGTGAGAGAGGATAGTGTCTGGAAACTCCCTGTACTGTTGTTTGCAGATGATACTGTGTTGTTGAGTGAAGATGAAGGGGAGCTGCAAGGCTTGATGGATGAGTTTGGGAGAGTGTGTAAGAAACGGAATCTAAAGGTGAATGTAGGGAAGAGTAAAGTGACGGTCTTTGAGAGAGGTGAAATCAGTGAATGTACAGCGAGGTTAGATGGTGAGGAATTGAAAAATGTGAGTACGTTTATGTACTTGGGTAGTGTGATGAGTAAGGATAGAGGTTTGGAGGGTGAAGTGCTTGAAAGGGTACTGCAGGGAAGAAAGGTTGCTGTTTCTTTGAAAACAATGATAAGAAACAGGGAAGTGAGCATGGAAGTGAAAAAGTTACTACATGACAGTATTGTGATACCAACTCTAAAGTATGGAAGTGAAGCTTGGACGTTTTTGGAAGGACACAAGTCAAAAGTGAGAGCAGTGGAAATGAGTTTTTTAAGAGGAGCCTGTGGAGTCACATGGAGAGACAGGCTGACGAATGAGGATATAAAAGAGCGTTGTGGTGTGGATGTGGATGTGATAGGAAGCGTTATGAGGAACACACTGAGATGTGAAGGGGATGGAGGGTGAAAGACTGACGAGGAGTGTGTATGTGAGTGAGGTGGAGGGGGGAAGAGGGAGGGAGGGTCAAAGATGAGATGGAGGGATTGGGTGGAGAGGTATATGAGAGAAGGGGGTGTGAGCTGGGATCAGGGCAGTGAAATGGCGGGGGACAGGGCGACTTGGAGGCGATTTGTTTGTGGCCACCCCAAACGGGATTGAGGCGTCTGGCAATAGATAGATAGATAGATAGAGAAAGAACAGAGGAATTAGTTGGAGAACAATAGGGAGCCTATAGGAAGAGAAGAGGTTGTGTAGATCAGATATTCATTCTTAGTCTTTAGTGGAGAAGTTTCCTGAGAAGGGAAAGAAGTTGTATGCGGCTTTCATGGATTTGGAGAAAGCATATGACAGTGTGGATAGACAAGGATTGTGGAAAGTATTAAGAGTATATGGAGTAGATAGGAAGTTGCTGAATGCTGCGAAGAGTATGTAAGATGGTGCTAAGGCTGCAGTGCATGTGGATGGTGAACTGAGTGAATTTTTCTCTTTGAAGGTTGAGTTGAAACAGGGATGTGTCATGTCTCCATGGTTGTTCAATCTGTACATGGATGGGGTAATAGAAGAGGTACAAGGTAGAGTAGTAAATGTTGGAGTGGCCCTGGTGAGAGAGGGTAGGGTTTGGAAACTCCCTGTACTGTTGTTTGCAGATGGTACTGTGTTGTTGAGTGAAGTTGAAGGGGAGCTGCAAGGCTTGATGGATGAGTTTGGGAGAGTGTGTAAGAAACGGAATCTAAAAGTTGAATGTAGGGAAGAGTAAAGCGATGGTCTTTGAGAGAAGTGAAGTCAGTGAATGTACAGCGAGGTTAGATGGTGAGGAATTGAAAAATGTGAGTACGTTTAAGTACTTGGGTAGTGTGATGAGTAAGGATGGAGGTTTGGCGGGTGAAGGGCTTGAAAGGGTACAGCAGGGAAGAAAGGTTCCTGGTTCTTTGAAAGCAGTGATAAGAAACAGGGAAGTGAGCATGGAAGTGAAAAAGTTACTACATGACAGTATTGTGATACCAACTCTAACGTATGGAAGTGAAGCTTGGACGTTGTTGGAAGGACACAAGTCAAGAGTGAGAGCAGTGGAAATGAGTTATTTAAGAGGAGCCTGTGGAGTCACATGGAGAGACAGGCTGACGAATGAGGATATAAAGGAGAGTTGTGGTGTTGATGTGGATGTGATAGGAAGCGTTATGAGGAACACACTGAGATGGTTTGGCCATGTGAAGAGGATTGAGGGTGAAAGACTGACGAAGAGAGTGTATGTGAGTGAGGTGGAGGGGGGGAAGAGGGAGGGGGAGACCGAGGATGAGATGGTGGGATGGGGTGGAGAGGTATATGAGAGAGGGGGGTGTGAGTTGGGATCAGGGCAGTGAAATGGCGGGGGACAGGGCGACTAGGAGGCGATTTGTTTGTGGCCACCCCAAACGGGATTGAGGCGTCTGGCAATAGATAGATAAATAGAGAAAGAACAGAGGAATTAGTTGGAGTAGAACAGGGAGGCTTTAAGAAGAGAAGAGGTTGTGTAGATCAGATATTCATTATTAGTCTTTAGTGGAGAAGTTTCCTGAGAAGGGAAAGAAGTTGTATGCGGCTTTCATGGATTTGGAGAAAGCATATGACAGGGTGGATAGACAAGGATTGTGGAAAGTATTAAGAATATATGGAGTAGATAGGAAGTTGTTGAATGCTGTGAAGAGTATGTAAGATGGTGCTAAGGCTGCAGTGCATGTGGATGGTGAACTGAGTGAATTTTTCTCTTTGAAGGTTGGGTTGAAACAGGGATGTGTCATGTCTCCATGGTTGTTCAATCTGTACATGGATGGGGTAATAGAAGAGGTACAAGGTAGAGTAGTAGATGTTGGAGTGGCCCTGGTGAGAGAGGGTAGGGTTTGGAAACTCCCTGTACTGTTGTTTGCAGATGATACTGTGTTGTTGAGTGAAGTTGAAGGGGAGCTGCAAGGCTTGATGGATGAGTTTGGGAGAGTGTGTAAGAAACGGAATCTAAAAGTTGAATGTAGGGAAGAGTAAAGTGATGGTCTTTGAGAGAGGTGAAGTCAGTGAATATACAGCGAGGTTGGATGGTGAGGAATTTGAAAATGTGAGTACGTTTAAGTACTTGGGTAGTGTGATGAGTAAGGATGGAGGTTTGGCGGGTGAAGTGCTTGAAAGGGTACAGCAGGGAAGAAAGGTTGCTGGTTCTTTGAAAGGAGTGATAAGAAACAGGGAAGTGAGCATGGAAGTGAAAAAGTTACTACATGACAGTATTGTGATACCAATTCTAAAGTATGGAAGTGGGAAGCTTGGACGTTGTTGGAAGGACACAAGTCAAGAGTGAGAGCAGTGGAAATGAGTTATTTAAGAGGAGCCTATGGAGTCACATGGAGAGACAGGCTGACGAATGAGGATATAAAAGAGCGTTGTGGTGTGGATGTGGATGTGATAGGAAGCGTTAGAAGGAATACACTGAGGTGGTTTGGCCATGTGGAGAGGATTGAGGGTGAAAGACTGACGAAGAGAGTGTAAGTGAGTGAGGTGGAGAAGGGGAGGGGGGGGGAGGCCGAGGATGAGATGAAGGGATAAGGTGGAGAGGTATATGATAGAGGGGGATGAGTTGGGAGCAGGGGAGTGAAATGGCAAAGGACAGGGCGACGTGGAGGCGATTTGTTTGTGCCACCCCGAACGGGATTGAGGCGTCTGGCAATAGATAGATAGATTATTAAATCATTGTCACTATCACTATTACTATTGTCATTACTGCTACCATTATCAATATCACTACTACTATTATCACTACTGTTATTATCACCACTACTATTATTATCAGCACTATTACTATTATAATTATCAGTAGTAGTAGTATTATCATCACTACTACTATTACTACTACTACTATTATCATCACTTCTATTATTATTTTCAGTACTATTGTTATTATTATCACTACTACCATTTATATTATCACTAGAACTATTATTATCATTACAACTATTATTATTAATATCACTACTTCTATCATGACTACAATTATTATCATCACTACTACTACTGTCATTATCAGTACCGCTATCATTATCACAACTATTATTATTATCACTACTACCCCCTGGGGGTAGACGGGTTTCAAGAATACTCCCCCAGTATCCCTGCTTGTCGTATGAGGCGACTAAAAGTGTTGGTGGTGGGTTAGTGCCCCACCCTGTAAAAATAACTAACTAAAAAAGCGAATAAAGTGCCTCGGACCCGGACGGACCATATGTTGACGACTAAGGAACGGACAAAGGACATTCTTAGGGTGAGAACATGGAATGTGAGAGGAGTGAATGATGAAGTGAAAGAGAGAGAGATTGTTCAGGTGCTTGAGGATGCAAAAGTGGATATATGTGGATTGACTGAAACTAAATGGAAAGGTGAAAGGGTGAGAGATTGGGAATATGGTTTAGGTATATGTGCGGGAGTCAATGAGAATGAGAGGGCAAGAGAGGGAGTATGTCTGATGTTAAGCAAGAAGTTGAAGGAGATTATAAGAGAATATGGAACAGTGGGTGCAAGGATTGTATGGGTGAGGTTGAAAGTAGGTATAAAAGCGTGGGCGATTGTATGTGTGTATGCCCTGACAGAGGATCGAGTGGCAAGAGTGAAAGATGAGTTTTGGGCGAGAGTAGAAGCATGTATGGACAAGTCTGAGAGGAGCAAGAGAGTGCTGTTGATTGGAGACATGAATGGCAAAATTGGGAATGTACGAGTGGATGGAGTGATTGGTCAGTGGGGTGTGCCAGCTGAAGTAGATGGGAATGGTAGTGCTTTGGCGGACACCTGTGCTTGTAAGGGGTTGGCAATAGCCAACACCTACTTTCGTCATACGATGATCCATCGGTATACATGGAGAGTAATGAGAAGGATGGATGGTGAACTTGTTGAAAATGATAGACTACGTGTGTGTGGATGAACGAATGAGAAGACAAGTGTTGGATGCAAGAGTGTGGAGAGGATGGGGGAATGGAGTTTTGGACCATCACTTAGTGATGGCCAAGGTAGAGCTGCAAAGAAAGTGGTTGAGGGGACGAAGGGGAAGACAGGAGGAAGCAGCTCCTGTGAGAAGAGTGGAGAAATTGCAAGATAGTGAGAAAATGACAGAGTATAAGAGCATAGTGGAAGAAAGATTGGGAAGGTATGAGCTAGAGCAGATGAAAGAGGTGGAAGATGTATGTAAGACATTCACGGAAGAGATAGGCACAGCGTGTGAGGCGTTTTGTGAAATGAGGAGGAGATGCAAGGGTGTCCAAGGGACAGCATGGTGGAATGATGAGGTGAAACGAGCTGTGGAACAAAAGAAGAAGGCATATAGTGAATGGTTAGCGAGCAGAGGTAGGGGAGAAGATGAGAGAGAGAAGAGAGAGGTATATGTGAGCAGGAGAAGGGAGGTTAAGAGACTGGTGAAGGAGAATAAGAAGAAAGTAGATGAAGAGTTTGGGAGGAATCTGAGTATGAAATGGAGGGAGAGTAAGAAATTGTTTTGGAAGGAGGTAAAAAAAGTAAGTCAGTGTGAAAGGGGAAATAGTAGGGGGGTGAAAGATAGGAAAAATAGATTGTTGGTGGAGAAGAGAGAGAAATTGAGGAGATGGAAGGAGCACTTTGAGGATTTGTTGAATGTAGAGAGTGAGAGCAGTGCAAGTATAAGTGATTGGGGAATGGCTGGGAGAAGAAGAGATGAGAGGAGGGAGGAAGAGATCAGTAGGGCGGAAGTAGTGGAAGCGATGAAGAAGATTAAGTTGGGAAAGGCCCCAGGAATTGATGGAGTGTGTGGTGAAATGCTTAGGTACGGGGGTGCAATTGTTGTGGAGTGGATATGGAAGTTGTGTAGATTGGCTTGGGAAGAGGGAAGGGTGCCAGACCGCTGGAAATCAGGTATAATTGTTTCTTTATACAAAGGAAAAGGGGAGAGAGAAGTATGTGGTAACCATAGGGGTATTTGCTTTCTTAGTGTGACTGGTAAAATATATGGTAGAATACTCATTGATAGGGTTAGGCATATGACAAAGGAGCTAGTTGGAGAAGAACAAGGGGGTTTTAGGAAGGGAAAAGGGTGTGTAGATCAGATATTTGTTCTAAGATGTTTAGTGGAGAAGTATCTAGAGAAGGGAAGGAAAGTGTATGCTGCCTTCATGGACTTGGAGAAAGCTTATGACAGAATAGATAGGCAAGGTATGTGGAAGGTATTAAGAATATATGGAGTGGAGGGGAAATTGTTGAGTGCTGTGAAGAGTATGTACGAGGGAGCTAGGGCTACGGTGCGAGTGGATGGTGAGCTGAGTGAGTTCTTTGATCTCAGTGTGGGACTGAAACAGGGTTGTGTGATGTCTCCATGGTTGTTTAATATATACATGGATGGGGTTGTAAAGGAGGTGCAAGGTAGGGCAGTGGATGTGGGGGTGGCTCCAATGAATGAGGGTGAGATTTGGATGATTCCGGTGTTGCTGTTTGATGATGATACAGTATTGTTGAGTGAAGATGAATGGCAGTTGCAAGGTTTGGTGAATGAATTTGGGACAGTGTGTAGGAGGAGGAATCTGAAAGTTAATGTAAACAAAAGTAAAGTTATGGTGTTTGAGAGGAATGAAGTCACAGAGTGTGCAGTGAGGTTGGATGGTGAGGATATGGAGAATGTGAGTGTATTCAAGTACTTGGGTAGTGTGATGAGTAAGGATGGAACTTTGAGGGATGAAGTGCTTGAAAGGGTACAGCAGGGAAGGAAGGTTGTTGGTACACTGAAAGCAGTGATGAGAAATAGGGAGGTGAGAATGGAAGTTAAGAAGTCACTGTATGATAGTATTGTGATCCCTACCCTGACGTATGGAAGCGAGGCATGGACCTTGCAAGAGGGGAGCAAGTCATGAGTGAGAGCAGTGGAAATGAGTTACTTGAGAGGAGCATGTGGAGTGACGTGGAGGGACAGGTTGACGAATGAAGAAGTGAAGGAACGTTGTGGAGTGGATGTGGTTGTGGTTGAGAAGATTAGGAGAAATACTCTGAGGTGGTTTGGACATGTGAAGAGAATGGAGAATGAAAGACTGACTAAGAGGGTGTATGTAGGTGAGGTGGAGGGAGGAAGAGGGAGGGGTATTCCGAGGATGAGGTGGAGGGATGGAGTAGAGAGGTATATGAGGGAGTGGGGGGTGAGCTGGGGGAGGGTAGTCAAATGGTGGGTGACAGAGTGACTTGGAGGCGTTTTGTCTGCGGCCACCCTTTACAGGATTAGGGCGTCGGGCTATAAATAGATAGATAGATAGACTACTGCTATTGTTATTAAGATTGCCACTACTATTATTATTATCACAGCTACTGTTATTATATGCTATTACTATTATCATAATCACTTATGCTATTATTAGTATCATCATCATCACTACTACTGTTCTCATCACTACTACTATTCTTTTTATTTCCTAACCCCCAACAGGTGAGGGCAAGCCCAACTGTGGGCCCCTTCCCTACTGCTACGAGTATCCAGACGGCAGGTGTCGCGCTATTCCTGCCCGGTAAGGAGGAAGTGGTCATCCGAGGAGCCCACCACGACCACAACGACAGCGAAGACGACCAGTACGACTCGAAGTGACCCCAGCATCGGCAGTGTGAGTAGTGGTAAAGGTCGTCGTGAAGCCTCCAGTGGTCGTCGCGCAGTATGGCAGTCGTAAGCAAGAACTCGGCTCCATTATCCTCAACAAGAACGACAAGAACACCAACAAAAACAACAATAAGAGAACAACAAGAATGACAAATAAACAAGAACAAAGAACAAGAACAACAATACCACCACAACAACTACAAAAACAACAAAGTAATAAACAAGAAACAACAAAAACAGTACGGTAACAAGAAACCATCAACAACAAAAACAATGACAAATATAGTCCTTTCACCTTAGCTTGGTCCGGATTTTCGTCCTTTTGCAGCTTATTTCACGTAGCTCAGTGGCAGAATAAGACAATGCTACGGCTCTACATCCCTCCCATAGCACTTCTTCGTGACTAGCAATTTGAAGGGGTTAATGAGGGCTACATCTCCCCGTCCCCGTTCCAATATTCCCTCCTGCGCTTAATAAAATCGCTTGGTTGTGATATGGTTTACATGAAATGAAAAAAAAAGTTAATTCTCTCTCGCGAGCGCGCAAGCGCGCAAACGACTGCGCCAAATATATTGTTCAGAGAGTGAAATACCATGTCTCATTATCCTGTGTGGTGGTGTTGTGTGATTGTTACTGACTGGGGTGGCATCATCCTGCGAGGTGGTGTGGTGTGATGTGCGTATCACTGACCGGTGTGGTATTGTCCTGTGCTGTGGTGTGGTTATTATCGACTGGTGTTTTATTATCCTGTGTGGTGGTGTTGTGTGGTGTGGATATAATTGACTGGTGTGGTATTATCCTGTGTGGTAGCGTGGTGTGGGTATTACTGATTGGTGTTGTATTGTCCTGTGTGGTGGTGTGGTGTGGTGGTGTGGTGTGGTGTGCGTATTATTGACTGGTTTGATATCATCCTGTGTGGTGGTGTGGTCTGGTGTGGGTAAAAGCCCATTTACCCCCAAAAAAAAAAAAAAAAAAAATCGGTTCACAACAAACTCTCAGCCCTTTTCTGTCCAACCCTCTAATGCAAGAGTTATGTGTTACTTCCAGTCCTTCATTTATGCAACAGGTCAACTCTGGAACTGTCTCCCTCTGTCTGTATTTCCTACTTCCTATGATCTCCAGTCTTTCAAACGCAGTTTGTTCAGGCATCTCAAAATGAACGGATATTGAATTTGGCTTTCTTTTGTATTGTTTTTTTTTTTCTTAGAAGGAACGGTTTGCTAGCCCCTGGCCTTTGGTTCCTTCTTTCTTGCATAAAAAAAAGTAACCTTGAAGATTTCAGAGGTAGAGTGACACTAACCTGACTCGATTCAACCAACGTTCTGGCTTTAGTGATTACTTTTATTAGTGCCAGGGATCTTATATTGATGTATGAAGCCCATTTAGCCAGAAGAAAGAAATCCAAAATCGGCCGGCGTTGAGGGATATCATTTTTTTTTTTTTTTTTAAACACGGTACGGGTTAAAAGGCTGGAGGTCGATAGTTCCTCATTTGACATACGGGAATGATGATGGTGACGATGATGTATGAGGAGGAGGAAGAGGAGAATGATGAAGGTGGTAATGGTGGTGGTGGTGATGAAGGATAATGAGAAGAGAAGGAAAAGAAAAAGAACGGTATTTGTGGATATTCCATAACACCTCTTCCTTAGCAACTTAATATATACATTACACCCCAGTTTTCTTCTGTATCTTATGAACGCAAATTATGAAGGTATTTAAAAGATATACATAACATACGAGGGAATAATAACATGGAGTAGGTAAAATAATTAGTCAAAGAGTAACTTAATGAGACCGCCTGTCCCTTTCTTGAGAGAGAGAGAGAGAGAGAGAGAGAGAGAAAGAGAGAGAGAGAGAGAGAGAGAGGGAGGGAGGGAGGCTATTTTTTGCTGATCTTACTGAGATTTTTCCTATTTCTTTTTTCTTTCCAAATTTTTTTCATGGATGTTCCTTGGACCTCCTTTTTTTCCCAGGATGCAAATTCCACATTGGGCCACATACAGGATTTCATTAAAGTCGGCATGGAAACATTCATTCCCCATCATAGTTAAAGAAAACGATGTAATTCTTCTAAATGTTTTGACCACACTTGTGCTAGAGTAACAGAACATAGATCAATAGCCTATAACACTTATACAAGGACCAATACCAAAGAAGCCTTTAACTATTATAGAAATATCAGAAGCCATGCCAAAACTATTATCAATCTTTCTAAATCAAACTTTCTACATAGACAAGCTAACAAACTACTAAACAACCCAAATGATATCAAAATATTCTGGTCAACCCTTAATTCATTCAAAACTAACTTCACTAACACCTCCTCCATTCCACCGTTACAGTCCCCTAATGGAAACCTAGTAAGTGACCCACGTGGAAAAGCCAGCCTTCTCGTTGACATTTTTTCAACAAACTCAACCCTAAATACAGAAAATCACATTATTCCTGTACTTGATTTTGATTCCCCTCAAATACCTCCTCTCATGATTCACACCAGATACGTACAAGCTGTATTACAGAATATCTCAGTAGATAAAGCTACTGGTCCAGATGAAATTCCTTCGATAGTACTTAAAAATTGCTCCCCAGTGTTGACTCCTGTATTGGAAAAATTTTTCCACTCATGCATCTGTACCCCAAGTATTCCAGCCTCTTGGAAAGAAGCAAATATCCATTCTGTTCCTAGAAAGGTGGCAGCTTCTGATCCATCAAACTATAGACCAATTGCAATAACTTCTTTTCTCGGTAAAGTTTTTGAGACACTAATTAACAAACACATAATCAAGCATCTAGAAATCAATAAAATAATCAATGATCGGCTGCATGGATTTAGACAAGAACGTTTAACTGTAGACATTCTTTGCCTTCTTACCCATCAGATTAACAAAACAATAGATCAACACGGTCAAACACATATAATAGCATTTGATATTTGAAAAGCATTTAACAGAGTATGGCACCGGGTCTTATTGTCTAAGATGTCACACTATGGCCTTGCATCACTGGTTCCTCTAATTTCTTCTTACCTTCATAATAGAAAAATTCGGGTCATGGTAGATGGAATCTATTCTCAGTTTCATTCCATAAATGCTGGCGTACCTCAGGGATCAGTTTTGGCACCAACCCTCTTTCTCATGCATATAAATGACCACCTATCTGTCACTCACAACCCAATACACTCTTGTGCTGATGACTCGATCCTTCATAGTTCTTTCACATCTAGTGCCTCCTTTACACAGTTTGATATTAAAAATTCCCAAATAAACACAGCAATTTCTCTGAACCAGGACCTTTCTAAAATTAATCAATGGGGACAAACAAATCTTGTCTCATTTAATGCTCAGAAAACTAACTACATTGATATTTCTAACAGAAAGAATCCCTCACACTCTCACATAATTTTAAATGATGTCATTGTTCCCATATCCACTACAATTGATATCCTAGATGTTACTCTAAACCTCAACCTAAGCTGGACTGCTTATGTTAAATCCCTTGCTAAAAATGTTTCTAAATAATTGGAACTTATGTACAGAGTTCGTGAGTTCTTCACTGACGAGCAGATGGCCACAATATACAAAAGTCACGTGCTTTCTCAGATCGAATATGGTACTTTTCACCACTGTGGAGTGGATGTGGAGTGATTGCATTGAGGCAGTTGGACAAAATTCAAAATAAAGCCATTAGATTAAACAATAATCCTGCCATTACGCAGGACCTTCCTCCATTATCAGTACGTAGAGTTGTTGCTTCTTTAGCATTATTTTATCGATATTTTTACCGTAAGTGCCCTGACGAACTGGCTTCAATTGTGCCTCCCCTTCACATTTTCTCCCGAAATAGTCGGGCAGGTGGGAGCGCCTATGAACTCACACTCTCTCTCCCCCGCAATGCAGAACCTCTGCTTATCAAAATTCATTTATCCCCAGAACTTCAACTCTCTGGAATTCACTTCCTGGGAGATGCTTCCCACAAACATTTAATCCACTTCAGTTTGAATCCAGTTGTTATATTTTATGACAGGTGGATGCCTTTAGGCACATACAGTAGACTTATTACTTTTCCTTTGTTTTTCCTTCCTCCATTCATTATCTATAAAAAAAAAAAAATCTCTCCTATTACACCAACCATCCCTACCTTCCCCACTCCCCCTCTCCCTCCCTCCTTCCCCCTCTCATTAGTAGTGTAGTGGTGTATAGATGTTGATGCTGTCTGTGTTGCCTAGCAGACCCATCGACCACAAACAAGCAACAGCTTCATGTGGCAGACAGCCCCTGGCCAGGGTGGGAACAGGGTCCTTGCACGAGGCGAGGTGCAGATAAAATGGAGACATACCCCCAAGACGTTGAGCTGTGCATAGGATATGTATGAGTAAAGGTGTCACCCATACTTTGACTACTTCTTAAATGTGGTTGAGTTCCCCGCCTAGGAATGTTGTGCAAGACCAGCTGTGTATAGGAGATATGTATGAGTATTAGTTAAAAACAGATAATAATGTGGATACAAAATAGCTTAATCAAATCTAAAGATCTACTTTTCTGAATATAGCTACTTTCTTGGAATTATGATGATGATTATGATGATTTTTATAGCAGTAATGGCGATGATGATAATACTGACTTCTAAATGTCAGTGAATCTGCAACTCCGAAGCAGATTGTTTTAGTACTGAAACTTATACAGTAAAAATTCTTCATTCCTAATACACTGCACATCCTTTTCACATCACGACCCTTTTATTTATTCTTCCTCCTCCCCACTCCTCCTCCCCTTCTACTTCCTCCTCCTCTTCTATTTCCTCCTCCTCCACTCCCCTTCCTCCTCCTCCTCCTCCTCCTCCTCCTCCTTTCATGAAGCCAATACTGTTGTATCGTCAACATCTTTAGTGATTCATCTTCGACAATATCAACAGTTGTCTCTTCTTAGAGCACCTACTTCGTCTTAGAGCACCTGTTTCCTTCACTCTTTCCACATTCAACACCGTAATATCATTCTCGCACCCCAATTTGTCTCTTCCATTCCACCCAGACCCACTTCCGTCGTTACGCCCTCCACGAATCTCTCCCCTTTCCCTCTCAATATCCTCACCTACCCCTTCCCTTCTCCTCATCCCTTCCCTTATCCCCTTCTCAGGATCTCCCCTCCCCTCATCCACTCATTCCTCTTTTCCGTTCCTTTCCCTCATCCCCTCTCTCAATCGCACCATCTCCCTCCCTTTCCCCCTTTCCTCCCTCTTCTCTCTCTCTCTCTCTCTCTCTCTCTCTCTCTCTCTCTCTCTCCCCTCTTCCTTCTCCTCTCTCTCTTCCCCTCACCTCATCATTCCACAACTGCAACCTTCACCCTCACCCGCAAGATCTTCCCCAATCTCCCCTTGGATCTCTCCATCACCTTCCCCTTTTGGCGACACACTTTCCCCCCGCCTAACTCATACTGGAGAGTCTGCCTGTGTATCTAATTGTCTATCCACCAACTTCTCCATTGACCTGTCTGTATCTTTCGATCTATCTATCAGTCTGTTTATCTACCTCTCTGTCCAATTACAAAAATCCTGACAAATGGTAGTGATATGTAGAGGTATTCGGTATTGACAATCAGAATATATTAATTAATCACGAAACTTGCCTATTACTTCCCTCTTTGTTCTCAGAGTCAAATGCAGTGTAAGTTTCATTCCTGGAACGCAACGCTGAAAGCCTGCCAGTGTTTCGCCTATACAGGGAAGATGAGAACTAAAACACACTGCAGATAAATGACAAAGGAGCTCAAAAGAGTTCAAAGGAAAGCCGAGAGGAACAGACAGTGGTTCTTTCGAGGTTGTTTGCTATGGAGAAAACTACGACTAATACCTAATTCCTTGTGCTGAAGATAAGGATAGCAAAGCAAGAAGGCCAGTGATCATAAGCCAACCGAAGGATAGTCTGAGGATGAATGATTCAGAATTGACAATAATCAGTACGAAAATCCATACTCACAAATAGTTCTTAAGCAGTCCCTTTCTCCATAAGGTCGGGTCGATGTATACCTTAAAAAAAAAAAAAGAAAAAGAAAAGAAGAAATAAAAAGGTGCTGTGTGAGATGCCAACCAGGGGATATAAAGTACAATCAAATTCAAAAATGAAAAAATACTAACATTTCTTAAAACCATATTTCACTGAGATTTGTAGGATCTATTGTATTCTTTATCACTCGCTGGTTTCTGATTATGACGTGTTAATATCCTCTCCTATGAAAATTATTTGCAATAACATAAAGCATAAAATATTCTTTTGCAGATAATGGTGACAAATAAATTCAATCATCAGCATTTCAGTCTTCATATGAATTAGCATCTACAGTGTTTCCACCAAAAAACACCACCAGAATAATGGTCATGTTTTAAAATATTTCCATACAGTAAATAGCACGTTTCATCATGGGCTGCCAATCCTTCCACCAAATATGGTTAAAATCGGGTAGAAAATAAGAGCCATCTCACCGCGAAACTGTTGTGAAAACAGTTCTGGTCGTGAGATAACCTGAACAAGTTTTATCCGATTTTAACCAAATTTAACATTTAAGATCAATAGATTAAATATCAAGGTCACAAGGCAAGGTCACCTTAAACCTTACCCTGTAACCTTAACCTTTAACCTGTTGTACTAACTAACACAAAATACGACAATGCCTCAAGTTCACTACTATAAAAACTATTTTCAGCAACAACATCATCATCAGTTCCATCACCATTACCTGTTTCACGCTTCAGTGATTATTATTGTAATCATCATCATCATCATCGTCATCATTATCATCATCACCTTTAATAACACCTCAATAAATCCACAAACCAATTCCTCCTCCTCCATAGTCACTTTCACCAGGCCACTTTAACCCGTGGCGTCCCGTAGACGTACTTCCACGTCCTCACGTTTTGTCACTGCCAATCCCGTTGACGTACTTCAACGTCCTGCAATTGCAAGGTTCATAATTTCCACAATTTTCAAAATTCACGCAAGATTTTTGATTCGCCCACCTACCCAAGCCTCCCCTACCTGCCGCCAGGCGGGCAGCGTCCCAGACCCCGTGTGACCCGCGCTCGCCCTTGTCTCGGTCACTCACCTGTTAGCAGTGACCCAGGTCAGACATGGCGCGGAAAGGTCTCTCAGACGACGAAATTGCATCCACCCTAGAAGCCTTCACTGGAGATAGTGATTCTCCACTTGATGATGATGTGGTGGATCGCGATTATGTCCAGCCAGAGGAAGAAATAACAAGCAGTGATGAAGAGGTCCCTTCGCCCCGGAAAAAGCGGTATGTGACATATTGTAAGGCAAGGGAAGGCCAGCCTGCACCCCAACCACGTGCACGGACCTCTCTCCATCCCGAATCTGATGAGGATGAGGATGAGGACAATGACGATGACGGCGGCTTAGGACGTGATATCGCCTCGTGGTTGGGTAAGGAGAAAATATCACCCCGAGGATCAGAAGGTGGGGCGAGAAGACAAATAAGGTATGGTGCAAGTCTTTTGTCTGGGGAAGTGGAAAGTGGTGTGGTGGGAGTGCTGGGTGAAAGGGAAAGTGGTGTGGCGGGAGTGCGGGGTGAAAGGGAAAGTGGTGTGAGGGAGGCAGCACGAGCACGTGGTGCATGTAGGCCTAGGGGAGAGGAGGTGGAGCCACTCCCCAGCACGTCTTTCGCCCCACAATATTCCCAAACTTCCTCCCCACAGCCCCAGGTTGTGGGGAAAGGAAGGAAAGGGAAGGGAAAGGGTAAAGGAAAAGGGAGAGGGAAGAGAAGTGTGAGTGATGAAAGGCGCCGCTCTCCACCTCCCCAACCTCCCCCACCACCCTCGCCTCCCCACCCTGACGAAGGCGACGATGGGGACGTGGCTGGAGACGGTAGTGTCTCGTGGAACTGGGAAGATGGAAGTAATTTTACTCCCATCATTCACCCTTTCACTGAGAAGTGGCGGTCTGGTTGCACGGCTCCAGGTGTGCATGCAGGTTCCTCTAGGGTGGATTTTTTCCACTTGTTCTTTGGGGAGGCGTTTGTGGGGCGCATAGTGGAACAGACCAACATATTTTCACGAACACAGCGCCGTGAAAGTGAACGTTTGGAAACTATGAGCAGGCATTCCCAACAATATGACTATCCTGTGACAATTTCAGAGATGTTCTTATTTTTTGCCCTGGTTCTCTTGTGGTACGAAAAAACCAAATTCCTGCCTACTGGACAACTGACCCAATGATCCTCACACCTTTCTTTGGAAAGGTGAGTCGTAATAGATTTCAACATATTCTCGGCCGCCTCCACTTTTTTTATGCAGAAGATCCAGCTAATGTGAAATAACACTGATAAAATGAGGAGAATTAGGCTGGTATTTGATCATTTACGGGAAATGTTCTGCTCCTCATTTTATCCTTACAGAGACCTCGTCATAGACGAGAGTCTTGTGTTGTGGAGAGGCAATATTTCCTTTCACCAGTACATACCCAGCAAGAGACACCGTTTCGGGTTCAAGATCTTTGCTATGTGTGACTGTAAGACTGGTTATGTGCAAGACATAGTCTTGTACACGGGCGCACAGACAGATATAACAGAAGATCGTAGTATAGGGCTCCCAGGGGCCGTGGTGAAGACAATGATAGAGGAGTACCTTCATCATGGTCATGTGTTGTACTTGGACAACTGGTATACTAGCCCTCTTCTCGCTAGGTTCCTCCACCAACACGACACCGGAGTCTGTGGTACAGTCAAGAGAAACCATCGCCATATGGTCAAGATAGGGAGGAAACATGACAAGAACGAGGTGGTTTTCTCCCAGGCCAATAACATCCTTGCCACCCTGTGGAACCACAACAGGGAAGTTTGCCTCCTATCAACCGTACACAGCCCCCTGATGCACTGCACAGACTCCGTGGATCACCGTAGCGAGAGGAGGCGCAACGTCTGGAAACCCGAGTCTGTACTGGACTATAATCTGAACATGAGGCAAGTGGATCAGCCAGACTCGATGATTTCCAGTGTTGACTGTGCCAGGACTACGATGAAGTGGTAGAAAAAGCTCTTTTTCCACTTGCTCGACATCATGGTCCTGAACGCACACTACCTGCACACCATGACAACCGGAGTATCAGAGACCTTTGAGGGGTTTTTTGAGGGAGCTGGCACGTGAAGTAATTGCCAGGCATGCCCAGGACAGTCCCACACACCACACCCGCACCCCCATGGCTGCCCAGACTCCCCTACGCCTCGCAGGATGCCACTATCCTAGCACAATCCCTTCTGACCCAAACCGTCATAAACCCCAGCGCCGCTGCCATGTATGCAAGCACTCAACAGTCAGACCAGCCACTCAGAGAGAAGACACAAGGTACGAGTGTGTCGAGTGAAATGTTGCGTTGTGCCTTCAGCCATGTTTCAGAGAGTACCATAACTTCCTACACTACTGAAACTGTGTGGGATGGCGATATGACGCTCAGTATAATGGTAAGGCCAGTCAGTATGTGCTAAGTCTTATATAAAGTTGAAACGGGTGTAATGTTTTCAGGAAAGTAATGTATAAGTTGAGAAATAGTGTAAGGTGAAAGAAGTGATATCAAAACTACACCCACTGTGTAAATCTGCGAAAATATGATGCTCAGTATAACACTCTGGTCAGTAAATATGTGATAGCAAGAATATAAAGTGGAAACGGGTGTAATGTTAGCATGAATGTAACGTATAACTTGAAAAATAGTGTAAGTTGTAACAATTGATGTCACGAGTACACCCACTGTGTAAATCTGCGAAAATATTACACTCAGTAGAACATTCTGGTCAGTAAGTATGTGATAGGAATGATATAAAGTGGAAAAGGGTTTAATGTTAGTAGGAAAGTAATTTATAAGTTGAATACTAGTGTAAGATGAACAAATGATTTCGCGATAACACTCACTGTGTAAATATGCGATAATATGACGCTCAGTAGAATCGTAAGGTCTGAAAATATGTGATATCAATTATATGAAGTGTAAACATGTGCAATGTTAGTGGAGAATTATTATATAAGTACAAAAATAGGTTGTAAGTTGAAACAGTAGTCATAGCAACTTCACCGTCTGTGTTATTATGCGCTATTATTACGCTAAATATTTATGTAAGGCCTGAAACTATCGCAAAACAGTTCTCAAAAGTGGAAAAGTGTATAATGTTATTAGGAAAGTATTATGTAAGTAGAAAAAACACAATATGAGTTGAAACAACAGTCACAGCGAGTTCACTCACTACGTAAATAAGCGCTAACATTACGCTAAATGTTATCGAAAGGCCTGTGAATACGTAAAAACAGTTCAATAAAATGTAAAATGGTATAATGTTATTGGAGATGTATTATGTAAGTAGAAAAAATGATATGTATCATGATTCAGGAATGTTTGCGATTCATCGTGACCAGTCTACCCAATTTTGCTCGGTTCGCACGATGGTACAATGCTTATTTCAGCTCTATTTTTGTATAAAATCCAATTTACTCTTATATCACATGTTTTTATGTTTGTAATAAATACATATCTACTTACTTTCATTGGTTTCCTAGACTTATAATACCATAGAAAACGTGAGAGCCTCAGACCACCTACAGAGAACACGGTACCAGGTGTGACGAAGGTATACCTGTTTAGGCCACTTATGGACCCCGGTGAACAATTTCTTGGTGATTGACCATTGTTTCTGACCAAAAGCGAAAGTTTTAGCAAAAAAAATTTGGGTTCAAAAATGGTCGGGATTGGGGGGTACCAGTGGTGAAAAAGTGGTCGGGACGGGGCGGGTTAAAGAACAAAACCTCATCACAATGACATATGCGCCTTTTCATCTAATTAATATGTGAGGTCAGGTCAAATGTCAGCCCTGGGATCTGTAAAATGTGACGTAAATAATTATCATCATCAACATCGTTATCATCATCATTATCATTACCTTTATCAACAAAATTTCTATCACTTTCAGCGTATAGACATTTTTTAAAAGTGTCATTAACGACATCAGTCAATTTTAACTTTATGATCAACATCATAGTTGTGAAAAATGTTTAATAGTTCTGGTAAACAAATCGGGGCCCTCTTTCTGGGTACCAAAATGTGAAAAATATTTAATGTATACAAGTCGGTATCCCTGCCGGGTCACCGCTATGTTAGAAATTTCTGGTATTTACTAATAAACAACTCGTAGGTTGTTACTCGTCTATAAAGTTGTTCTTAAGTAAATCAAACAAGTCTCATAGAGTTAGGTGAAATCTTAACCTTAACTCACCTACAATAACTATTTCTCTTCTATCTCATATCTAATCCCCCCTTGAATTGGCCAATTCATAAAGGTTACTTAGCTTGTGAAGAGGGAGTGATCGTTAACCGATGACGATGAGGCTGCTTAGTGTAATTGCTTGAGCAAGCAAGCGTCCTTATGGTGTGTATATACAACTGTGTTAGCTTGAGAGTGACTAGGAACAGAGTGAGGTGTGTGGCAGGACCTCCCTCCCTCATAGAATGGTAGGTTGCCAACTATTAATTATTTACAGTACCAAATACAGATAGATTACATCATGATATGTACAGGGCAAATCTAACAAATTAATCTTAGTTTTAATTAAACTAAAGTTAGACCAAATATTCCCTTAAATTGTGTAAATATCTTTAATTCCACATCAGCTTAAGACCCATAACAGACTTGGACTAAGCACTTTTTGTTAATACCTTATTTGTGGACCTCACGTTTTTATTGTAACTTACCTAGTGATATTATGGAGTGAATAACTTTTGTAAATGCATTACAATTGTCCTGGTAGTGTCCTACCCAACCGCACCAAAGCTGAGCTTACATTGGCAGGTTTCCCTCAAACATGGAATGGGCTGGCAAGAACGTCGGTATTCGTATTTTCATTGTTTTACAATATACCCCATTAAAGTTGCTACTTTGCTGAGGGGATAGAACAACAGTAGTGTATTTTCACAATCAAATAGCCCGTGAGTGGGGGGGGGGGAAAGTATACCACATGTTACTTCTGCTGACTCGTTGTTGATGGAAACCTGTCAGTGTGACTGCATCGGTACTTACGACATCATTTCCTGCAATTCGCACTCGCTACGGGTGAGGGTGGGCCGTGGGTCACATCTGTTCACAATATTCACATAATAGTGTGATGTTTATCCCATTACAAGAAATGGTGTCAAGGCACAGCAAACCCGCCCCGGCAGTCATTTTAGTGATGGCGTATAAACACAACAGGGTATCTAGTCAAAGTTGTCACATATCAAGTTTGGAGTAAATCGGGTGAAAATTGACGTTTTATGCCCGTTTGAAACTTTAGGTCCTGCCAACCTGGCACTGACCCCCTTACGACTAACTGGGGGGTGACCCCCCCTGACGTAATGTGGCATGTCACAGGATGCAGATTTGAAAGATGCACCTGTAGCTTTTGATTTCATGTCGATATCACAATTTTGAAAGGAGTCATTGCGAAAAAACGATTTTCACCCTTCCCATTTCTATAAATTTTTTGGCCCTACAGCCTGGGCTTTGGCCCAGTTTGGCCCAATATTTAATCAGGTGATCAGAACGTCATAGCCCATCATCCCTGTATTTTTAGTCAAAATCACACCAGTAGTTTCACTTAAAGACGTTAACAGACAGGCAAACAAACAGACAGACAAACCAACTGAAAACAATACCCGTCTCCGAGCCCCTCTGAGGCGGGGACGGGTAATGACAAATACTGTAGGCCAATTGACCTTGTGTTGGTGATGTGTGAATGAACTCGAAACATTTATAATAAAGCACATGAATAATTTTTCGGTGTAACAGGTTGTCAGAAGGATGGTCGATTATTAGGGTTGAATGATGTCACAACTATATTAATATCACGTGTCTCATACACCTACGATTACTATCCTGGCAACGGCATCTCCCAACCTCCCCGACCCCAACAAAAGCAAAATTTATATAAGCATACATTTCTACAAGAGACAGACAGACAAGGGAGAGTGATGAGAGATGTGAAGACCATCACTCCTGCATTGTTAACCACTTGATTATGGGTGGTCCCTATATGCAGTACCCAGTTACGTGTATCATTGACGATTTAAGACCCACATAATACTTCTAGTAAAGTATTTGTAGTTTTACATGAATTATGGACATCACGTTTTTATTTTTGCTAAGTGATAACGGAGTGAACAACTTATGTATATGCATGATTACTAGACCAATTAACGAGTCTAGGAAGCTCGTAGTGTCTCCACCATGTATGGACTGTGTATTCCAATCGCACCAGTCGCGTCAGGATAAGGGTATGGTTATGCTGACAGGATTGCCTCATCTAAGGTTCTTCTTAACATTAACTATAGTTTATATAATATGTCTTTTTTCCAGTTTACATCACTGAAGGTGCTAGTTTACTATGAGAGAGAAAAATGCAGTGCCATTTTTGTTCACTAAAGTAGTTCGTCAGTGGGGTAGTGTGGAAAACACACACACACACACACACACACACACACACACACACACACACACACACACACACACACACACACACACACACACACACACACACACACACACACACACACACACACACACACACACACACACACACACACACACACACACACACACACACACACACACACACACACACACACACACACACACACACACACACACACACACACACACACACACACACACACACACACACACACACACACACACACACACACACACACACACACACACACACACACACACACACACACACACACACACACACACACACACACACACACACACACACACACACACACACACACACACACACACACACACACACACACACACACACACACACACACACACACACACACACACACACACACACACACACACACACACACACACACACACACACACACACACACACACACACACACACACACACACACACACACACACACACACACACACACACACACACACACACACACACACACACACACACACACACACACACACACACACACACACACACACACACACACACACACACACACACACACACACACACACACACACCTTTTATGTTGTTGATCCGAGATTGAGGGAAACCTGCCAGGTGTAACTGTAGGTGTATTTCAGCCACTTATTCCTGCAATGTTAGGGTAGGGGGCAGCATTTGTTGACGATATAAACATACCAGTGGGCGATGTATTTGCTTATCTGCGAGATATTTACTGTGTTGGTAGTGTGTGGAATAAACTCTAATATTTTATAACGGACAAAATAAAATGTTCTTTGGTACAATAGGTCGTCTGAATGCTGGCTGTTTATCGACACAGAAAATTATATTAGAAATATTGTATATTAGTAATAAGTATCATGTCCCAGCTTCAATACTTAAAACATGTGATTTCAGTACATTGCTAGTAATCATACTATTAACTCGACCACTGCTGCTGCCACAACATCCACAAAGCATACTAATAATGTTACCGAACTTTATTTATCGTTCTTATTGTAAACCTTCTCTATCACATTCGTAACCATAACAACATCTTATGATCTGGCTACGTAATCTGCACCCATATACAAACTTCCTTTCGTAGCACCTCCCTCATCCAGTCTCCCTGTCCCCTTCATAAACTTTACTGTGCTCCATCTGTTGGGCGAAAATGGCAATTCTTTCAGACGCTTCGTTTTTTTATCCTCATGTGTTTCAGATTCACACAGTGGCTGGTTGGGGGAACGAACTTATGTTCGTGATAGTACATATATATATATATATATATATATATATATATATATATATATATATATATATATATATATATATATATATATATATATATATATGTGTGTGTGTGTGTGTGTGTGTGTGTGTGTGTGGAGAGAGAGAGAGAGAGAGAGAGAGTGAGATGATATATAGATAAATAGATAAATACATTTTTATATATGCATGCATACTTACAAATACACACACACACACACACACACACACACACACACACACACACACACACACACACACACACACACACACACACCCACACACACACACACACATATATATATATATATATATATATATATATATATATATATATATAATAATAGGGTTAATACTAGAAAAAAAAAAAATAGCCTGTAGCAGGAATCGATGAGCATTTTGGTAAATAATACAAATTAGTCATTTCGCTTAACCCCTTAATTCCGTCAAAAGATCCCCCACACCGTCAAATTGTTTTCCAAAAAAAAAAAAAAAAATAGTAAAACGTAGGGTGCGCACTACACAGTTACAGTGTATCTGTTGCCACAAACTTCACATCTAAGTATGTGTCCTCCTTGCATTTTCCATTCAACCTCTCCATCAGTTTTATTGCCCTTTCAGCAATGATACGTTGGTCCGTTGTGTGTTCAGAGCAGTTCGTTCCTTGCTCCAGTGGGTGTCAAGCCACTTCAGCGTGCTGGGGCACTTGAGTTCTTTAACGCTGGTCAGTAGGTTTCTATTGGACATCTCTTTGAATTTCTGATCAGAAAACCACGCCTCTTACCGTCCATAGGCAATAAAGCATGCTTTTATCTCCAATTTGCCTCTCCAGTTTGGAAGCAGAAAATACGCGATTAGGGTGTAAATTGACCTTGAATTCCAATGGGCGCTATGTAATGATGGTCGTTTCCTCCATTTAATTATTGGAAATGCCCTTGTTCCTTGTACAACTGGAATGCTTTGCACAATTCATACAGGAACCTGAAGTCATCCCTCCGTCCCATATTTTCACCCATTTCAATTTTCTAACCTGCTTCAAAAGAACTTTGTAGTTCCATATAGTTTTCAGTTAGTTTCTCAACACTACTCGTAACTCAAATTTGGCTTAGTGGAAACCTTTGTCACAAACAAGTCCAAAACATGCTTCATGATCCTGTCCAGTATATGACGCTGACATCCAATACATTGTGGTTTGTCCAAACCTTTTTCAGTCATTTCCTTCTGTATCCTAACCACAACATCATTCACATGTCCTATGTTTACAGTCGTTGTATCACAAATGATCATTTTAATACTTTACTAAGCATCATATTCATCTAGAACTTTCTCAAGGCCATTGAAAATATCTTGAGCTGATCCACTACTACATTTTATGATTCCCAATCTGATCTTCCTAGTTTCACTTTGAAGGCAGACTACCTGGTACTCTCAATTCGATAATTTTTTTCCATCAAAATGCAAACAATAGTTTCTCTTTTCTTGTAGTAGTCTATCTATCTATCTATTGCCAGACGCCTCACCAAATCGCCTCCAAGTCGCCCTGTCCCCCGCCATTTCACTGCCCTACTCCCAACTCACACCCCCCTCTCTCATATACCTCTCCACTCCATCCCTCCATCTCATCCTCGGCCACCCCCTCCCTCTTCCCCCCTCCACCTCACTCACATACACTCTCTTCGTCAGTCTTTCACCCTCCATCCTCTCCACATGGCCAAACCACCTCATAAAGCTCGCTATCACATCCACATCCACACCACAACGCTCCTTTATATCCTCATTCGTCTGCCTGTCTCTCCATGTGACTCCACAGGCTCCTCTTAAATAACTCATTTCCACTACTCTTACTCTTGATTTGTGTCCTTCCAACAACGTCCAAGCTTCACTTCCATACGTTAGAGTTAGTATCACAATACTGTCATGTAATAACTTTTTCACTTCCATGCTCACTTCCCTGTTTCTTATCACTGCTTTCAAAGAACCAGCAACCTTTCTTCCCTGCTGTACCCTTTCAAGCACTTCACCCTCCAAACCTCCATCCTTACTCATCACACTACCCAAGTACTTAAACGTACTCACATTTTCCAATTCCTCACCATCCAACCTCGCTGTACATTCACTGACTTCACCTCTCTCAAAGACCATCACTTTACTCTTCCCTACAGTCATCTTTAGATTCCGTTTCTTACACACTCTCCCAAACTCATCCACCAAGCCTTGCAGCTCCCCTTCGTCTTCACTCAACAACACAGTATCATCTGCAAACAACAGTACAGGGAGTTTCCAAACACTATCCTCTCTCACCAGGGCCACTCCAACATCCACTACCCTACCTTGTACCTTTTTTATTACCCCATCCATGTACAGATTTAACAACCACGGAGACATGACACATCCCTGTTTCAACCCAACTTTCAAAGAGAAAAATTCACTTAGTTCACCATCCACACGCACTGCAGCCTTCGCACCATCGTACATACTCTTCACAGCATTCAGCAACTTCCCATCTACTCCATATATTCTTAATACTTTCCACAATCCTTGTCTATCCACCCTGTCATATGCTTTCTCCAAATCCATGAAATCCGCATACAATTTCTTTCCCTTCTCTAGAAACTTTTCCACTAAAGATCTAAGAATGAATATCTGATCTACACAACCTCTTCCCTTCCTAAAGCCTCCCTGTTCTTCTCCAACTAATTTCTCTGTACCTTCTCTAACTCTGTCAATAAGTATCCTACCACACACTTTTCCTATTATACTAAGAAGACAAATGCCCCTATGATTACCACACAATTCTTTTTCCCCTTTTCCTTTGTACAAGGGAAGAACTATACCTGACTTCCAATCCTCCGGGACTCTATCTTCCTCCCAGGCCAATCTGCACATCTTCCACATCCATTCTACTACTATCTCTCCCCCATGCTTCAGCATTTCACCACACACTCCTTCAATTCCTGAGGCTTTCCCCAATTTAAATTTCTTCATTGCTTCCACAACTTCTACCCTACTGATTTCTTCCTGTCTTCTCACCTCCCTCCTTCTCCCAGCCATTCCCCAACCACTTATACTCGCATTACTTCCATCCTCTATGTTCAACAATTCCGTAAAGTGTTCTCTCCATCTGCTCACTTTTTCTCCCTTCTCCACTAGCAATTTACCATTTTTATCTTTCACTCCCCTGCTAACTTCAGTTCCACCCTGTCTTACTCTTTTCACCTCTTTCCAGAACATTTTCTTACAGTCCCTCCACTTTACACTCAAATTCCTTCCAAATTCCTCATCCACTTTCTTCTTACTCTCTCTCAATAATCTTTTCACCTCTCTCTTTCTTTCTACATATAACTCTCTCTTCCGCCTCTCAACTTCTTCCACGCCCCTATTTCTCATCCAATCATTGTATGCTTTCTTCTTTTGTGCCACAGCCTGTCTCAACTCTTCAGTCCACCACGCTGTTCCTTGCACCCCCCTCCGTCTTCTCTTCCTTCCACACACCACATCACATGCTGCACATATTTCTTCTGTAAATATCCTACACACACCTTCCACGTCTCCCATCTGCTCCTATTCATATTTGTCCAATCATTCCTCCACTTCTCTCTTATACTCTGCCTTTTTCTCATCCTCTTGTAACCTTTCCACTCTCCTTGCAACTACTCCTTCCTCTCGTCTTTCCCTTCTTCTATTCCTCGATCTTACTTGAACTTTAACTCTGGCCACCAGCAAGTAGTGGTCAGAAAGTCCACTCCCCCAACCACTATAAACTCTTCCATCCAATATACATCTTCGCATCCTTTCATCCACACACACATAATCAATCATTGCCTTCCTTTCACTCAATTCACCACCCACCCTTCTCATCACTCGCCATGTATACCTGTGGATCATTTTATGCCTGAAGAGGGTATTGGCTATCACCAACCCCCTCCCAGCACAAATGTCCACTAACTCATTCCCATTCTCATCTATCTCAGCAGGCACACCCCACTCACCAACTATTCTATCCACCTTCACATTCCCAACTTTATCACTCATATCACCGATCAAAAACACTCATTCCTTCCAAACTTTTCCATGCACACTTCTACATTTGTCCAGAACTCTTCTCTCACTCTTCTAGCACGATCTTGCGTTAGCGCATACACACACACAATCGCCCACATTTGTATTCCAACTTTCAACTTTACCCACACAATCCTTGACCCAACTGATCCATACTGTCTTATGCTCTTCTTCCATCTTTTACTCACAACTATACATACTCCTTCCTTTGCCCTCTCATTCTCGCCTACTCCTGCACATATATCCCATCCATATTCCCATTCTCTCACACTTTCTCCTCTCCATTTTGTTTCAGTTACTCCACATACATCCACTTTCACACCCTCAAGCACCTGGACAATCTCTTTCTCTTTCACCTCATCATTCGCTCCTCCTACATTCCATGTACCCATTACCAAGTCCTTTGTCCGGTCCTGGGTCGTCATCGTTTGGTCAGTCCTTGTCCGAGGCTTCTTGTTTGTTTTTTTAGTTAGTTGTTTTCCGGGGAGGGGCACTAACCCTCCGCCAACCCTTTTAGTCGCCTTTAACGACAAGCAGGGATACTGAGGGAGTATTCTTGAAAAACCCCCCTACCCCCAGGGGGTAGGGGGTTTTACTACTAATTGTAGTATTAATTTTACTACTGCTTGTAGTAGTAATTTTATTACTACTTGTAGTAGTAATTTGATTTATTCCTTCTGTTTTTCTCCAGCCCTGACAACGCCATACCATACACCAGCGAGTATAGGTGAGGAAACAGGGATGCGTTCATTACCGAGAGTTTAGCACATACAAGATGCTTATTGGTTGACAGTGAATGACCTGTTACCAATTTCGGTGCATGGTATGTTGAAGATAGCGTCTTCCTTGTACTTGGGGCTTCTTCGTTGGTAAAGTTCTCTGTATCACTTGTGGACACACTTGAGGTAGTATCTTCAATCTCATATGATGTAGCAACTTGCTGTGTTATTGGAGTATCACTTGTTTCACAGTGTTTTCTCCTCTTTGATGGATGGATTGAGAATAATGCTGCAAGTTCATGTGTACTGTATCCGACTTTTCCACCAGATGTAACTTGTTTATGATAAAGTTCCCTATCTTCCCTGCAAAGCCACTCCCCATCAACTTTGGTTATGTGAACAAGATTTTTCAGCTCGTTTTGAAACACTTCTTTTGGTTTTCTTTGGTAGCTTTCATATTCACTGATCAATTTGTTCAGCCTTGCTTTAAGCGTTAGTTGACTCAGAGTAAACTTTTGCCATAACTGGCTTAGTTCGCCATATTTTTGTTGAATCCTGCTTTTCTTCAGTTTGTCTTCTTCTAATAACACATGGTACCTTCTCAAAATATCACGTTTTGAAGACATTATAACACAGTCAGTCAAACTTCCTATCCAGGGCAGATTACGCCACTTCATATAATTTGACTCTGGCAGGTTTGCACCCCATTTCTGCGCGTTCTTCACAACAAAATCACTAGATTTGAAGTTTGCCATGGTATTGCCCTCTCGATAAGCACCAGATACCTTGCGAACACAGTAAGAGTAGAAATATATCGATCTTGACTCAACAGCACAAACTGTAAAAAATACGCAGATTTAGCCGAATGGAAAATGTTTGTGTGGGGAGACTTTTTTAAAGCAAATGTAAAACCAGCATCATATGTGTGATTTATACATTAAAGTTCATCATCCAGCATAGTGGGGCTTTTAAAATGGGTAAAAAAAAAAATTTCTCCTAACCGTAATATATATATATATATATATATATATATATATATATATATATATATATATATATATATATATGGTAGGTGGGGGCTCTCACCATCCACTCACTCGATGTAGCGCTGCTCTCTGGTGTCTGCCCTTTCTTCTCCTTCATCCTTCTTTCTTTCCATCCTCTTCTGTCCTTCTTTCCTTCATTCTTTCCTCGTTCTTCTATCTGCGGGTGACTTTACATTCCCTCTTCTGTCTTTCTTTCCTTCATTCTTTCCTCTTCCCTCTGGCTGTGGGTGACTCTGCATTGAGTGACAAGCCAAATGGTTTCCTGTACACCAGGAAACCATTTACTACGCTGGATGGTAACCATATAGCCAAATTTTAGCGCCTGGTGGTTTAATGGTCAATTATGGAGCTCCAATCGGATTGAGCCGGTGAAGGTTTAAATTCAAGGGGAGGTTGGGGTTAATTGCTCACGTAATGCCACTCAGGGATGAGTGAGGCTGGTCACCCTCATTTTAAATGTCAGGAGCAACTTGCCTAGCCCCGGGCTCCTACGCTCCTCATGGGGCAACGTAGGATTGGATGATGAATGAATGAAAAAATATTAATATATATATATATATATATATATATATATATATATATATATATATATATATATATATATATATATATATATAAGCAGCTGCTCTTTGCAGATGATACTGCACTGATGGGACAGTTAGTAGAGGAGTTTGGAAGGGTGTGTGAAAGGAGGAAATTGAAAGTAAATGAGAATAAGAGTAAAGTGATGAAGTGTACGAGATAGGTAGATGGTAGGAGGATGAATATAGTTTTGAATGGTGAGTTGCTTGAGGAGGTAGAGTGTTTTAAGTATTTAGGGTCACATGTTGCTGTGGATGGTAGAATTGATGCAGAACTGAAGTTTAGAATGAATGAAGTAGGAAAGGTGCTGGGAGGAATGAAGGAAGTGTTTAGATGTCGTTCGCTTGGAATGAATGTAAAGAGAAGGCTGTATAAGGGTGTTGTGGTACCGACTGCGTTATATGGGGCTGAAACATGGAATATGGGTGTAGCAGAGAGGAAAAGTCTGAATGTAATGGAGATGAGCTGTCTGAGGAGTATGTGTGGAGTGACGCGTATGGATCGAGTGAGATATAATGAAGTGCGAAGGAGAACCGGACTAGTTTGGAAGATGGCTGATCGAATTGAGCAGAGGGTGTTGCGATGGTTTGGGCATATGGAGAGAATGGATAATGGGCGATTGGTGAAAAAGATAACTAGGTCTGACGTGAGAGGTGTAAGGCTGAGAGGGAGACCACGAATAGGATGGATGGACAGTGTGAAGAGAGCGTTGGATGCGAGAAGGATGTCTGTTGAGCAAGGGAGAGTGGCTGTGCGTGACAGAAATAAATGGAGAGAAATTGTGAATGAATAAATGATGACTCAGCCCTGAGGGGATATTCTCCTGCATTTGGTCTAATCAGATGATCATGTCAGGTGCGGGTTCTACTATGATGTGGCAGGGGTAAACCAGCTCTACTGTCGGGCTTTGCTGCGGATGTCATTGATAGCACTGCTCATTTGACCCTCGTGCGGTGTGGTGTAGTGAGGATCTGTCCATTCTCCCTTTTGGGGCTAAGATGCGAATGAATGTGTTTGAGTGGATGAGTAATTTGGGAGTGTGTCGTCCTGTCTCGGCTACCTTCACTTCCTTGGGGGAAGCAGCCTAGGTATATAGATAGATAGATGAAGCCTCTGTGGTACAGTGGTAAAGTGTGCGTTATCGTACACTGATGAACGAGGGTTCGCGCCCCGCCAGGATAATAATCTTTGGGAGCGTTCTCCTGGCCACGTATTGCTTGGCTGACATAGGGCGTGCTGTGGTTGAACCAGTGTCGCATACTTTAAAGTAAGCTTGCACCCAGTCGACTTGCGCGGGCCATTACACTTGGATCACAGACTACACACACATCCAAAGTCACTCCAACGCAACAGTTACACTTACAAGCACCTCTAACCGTACATACAATCTCTACCAGACAGCCTAAGCCACTCGGTAGAGATACATTGGCTGTATCGTCCCCACTTCGGTGGGGATAGGCCGGTCCTGCAGTGGACACTCAAACGGCTGATGAGAGATTATATATATATATATATATATATATATATATATATATATATATATATATATATATATATATATATATATATATATATATATGTATATATATATAGGTGGGGCGCTCACCATCCACTCACTCGATGCAGTGCTGCTGTCGGGTGTCTGTCCCTTCCTCTCCTCCACCCTTCTTTCCTTCCATCCTCTGCAGTCTTCCTTTCCTTCATTCTATCCTTGTCCTTCTGCCTACGGTTAATATTACACTCCTTCTTCTGTCTTTCATTCCTTCATTCTTTAATCTTCCTTCTGCCTGTGGATGACTCTGCACTGAGTGACAAGCCAAATGGTTTCCTGTAAACAAGGAAACCATTTACTACGCTGGGTGGTAACCATAAAACCAAATTTTGGCGCCTGGTGGTTTAGTGGGTAATTATTGCGCTCCAGTCGGATTGAGCCGGTGGTGGTTTATATCCAAGGGCTGGTTAGGGTTGATTGTTCATGTAATGCCACTCAGGGATGAGTGAGGCTGGTCACTCCCATTGTAATATCAGGACCAGCTGCCCAGCCTCGGGCTCCTACGCTCCTCAGGGGGCAATGTAGGATTCGATGATGGATGGATGGATGTGTGTGTGTGTGTGTGTGTGTGTGTGTGTGTGTGTGTGTGTGTGTGTGTGTGTGTGTGTGTGTGTGTGTGTGTGTGTGTGTGTGTGTATGTGTGTGTGTATATATATATATATATATATATATATATATATATATATATCATCATCATCATCAGCCATTACAAGTCCTATGCTGAACAAAGGCCTCCCCCAGCCTTCTCCACGAACTCCATGACTGAGCCAATCTTTGCCACGATTTCCCTGCAAATTTCTCTATCTCATCTCTCCACCTCCTGTCTGGTCTTTTTCTGCTATGCCTACAATCTCTTGGTGTCCAGGCAGTCAGCCTCTAGCTCCATCGGTTATCTCTTACTCTTCCTACATGATCTATCCACCTCTATTTCTGTTCTTTTATAACTTCTGTGATATCTTTGACTTTAGTCTACCCTCTCAACGAAGTTGATCTTTTCCTGCCTCTTAAACATATTCCGAACACTCACTTTTTCATTACTCTCCAAGAACGAATTAATTTACCTTCCATCTATTTTTTCAGTTTCCACGTCTCACAACTATACATCATAGCTGGAATTATACGTTCGTTATATACTTTTCATTTCATACATTTTCCCCTGTGGCGGGGGGGACACAACCTGGCCGCACTATGGGGTGGTACTACTACTCTGCGGCCAGGTTGTGTTAGGAAGAATACTGCCACCGTATTCCCTGCGTGTCGTAAAAGGCGACTAAAAGGGGCGGGGTGAGGGGACTAGGGACCCCCTCCTCTGTTTTGTAGTTCCTAAAAAGAGACAGGCCAGAGAAAGGGATGGGGGATGGAGTTATCCCCGTACCCTGAAGATTGGGTCTATGAATGTGCGTGGATGTACTACGATTGAGGCTAAAAGGGAGGAGATTGGGAGAATGTTTGTGAGAAGAAAGTTGGATGTGTTAGCTTTGAGTGAAACGAAGATGAAAGGGAAGGGGGAATCTATGTTTGGAAGTGTGAATGGAAGATTGTCAGGTGTTGATAGAGGAAGGGCAAGAGAAGGTGTGGCCTTGTTAGTGAGTCCGGAAGTTCAGCAATGTGTGATTGAATGGAAGGAGGTGTCATCGAGACTGATGTGGGTGAAAGCGAAATTTGAACGTGAGTTGTGGGTGTTTGTGAGTGCATATGGGCCTGGTAGTGAAAGGGATGAACAAGAGAGGGAGTCTTTCTGGAATGATGTTGATGAGTGTCTGCAGAGTTTTGAAGCGAATGTGAATGTGGTAATGATGGGAGATCTGAATGCTAGAGTGGGAAATGTAGCAGTTGAAGGTGTAGTTGGTATGCATGGTGTGCCTGGAAGAAATGAAAATGGGGAACGAATGATAGCGATGTGTGTTGAGCGAGAGATGGTGATTGGGAATACGCTGTTTGAGAAGAAAGATATTTATAAGTATACATGGGTGAGACAGGAGGGTGGAAGGGTTGTTGATAGAGCCTTGATGGACTATGTGGTTGTGTCTAGGAATGTAATAGGAAGATTGTTGGATGTGAGAGTTCTGAGAGGGGAGGGTGGAGGTATGTCTGACCACTACCTGGTGGAGGGAAAGTTAAGAGTAGGAAAGAGATGGATGAGAGCTAGGAGGGTTAGGTGTGGCAGGGAGGTTTTGAAAGTGAGTGAGTTGGATAAAAGAGAGAAAAAGATAGAGTATCAGGAGAAATTGAAAGATGAGTGGAACGCAGTGAAAGATCGGGAAAATGGCAGCGTGGAGGAGGAATGGCAGTTGTTTAAGAGTGCTGTGGTGGGGCATGCAGAAGAGGTGTGTGGTGTGAGACGTGTGGGTGGTGGTGTAAGAAAAGGAAGTGAATGGTGGTGCGAGGAAGTAAGTATGGCTGTGGCAGAGAAGAGACGTGCATATGAAGTGTGGCTGCAGAGGAAGGATGAGATGTCATATGAAAGGTATAAGGAGAAGAGGAATAGAGCGAGAAGGGCTGTGCGTGATGCTAAAGTGGCAGCAGATGAGAGGTGGGGTAGGCGGCTGACAGAGAATTTTCAGCAGAATAAGAAAATGTTTTGGAAGGAGGTGAAAAGGGTGCGAAAGGGAGAGTCTGGGAAGGAAGAACGAGTAAAAGCAGAGGATGGAAGGATGTTAATTGAGATGGATGCAGTAAGGAAGAGATGGGCAGAGTATTTTGAAAGATTGTTAAATGTAGAGGAGGAAAGGGTGGCTGAGATTGTGGCGGATGGAAGGGTGCAAGGAATAAATGTGTTGGGAGAGTTGAATGATTCTTTGATCACGAAGGAAGAAGTGGAGAAGGCAGTAAAGGAGATGAAAACAGGGAAAGCTGCAGGTATAGATGGGTGTGCTGTGGAATGCCTGAAGGGTGGTGGAGTGACTATTGTTGACTGGTTAGTAAGATTGTTGAATGTGTGCTTTGAGAAAGGTATGGTGCCAATTGACTGGGCAAGTGCTTGTGTGGTCCCGTTGTATAAAGGCAAGGGTGATAAGTATGAATGTACTAGCTTTAGGGGTATAAGTCTGTTGAGTGTTGTAGGTAAGGTGTATGGTAGAGTGTTAATTATGAGAGTTAGAGAGGGTACAGAGGGAGTGATTAGTGATGAGCAGTGTGGCTTTAGGAGAGGGAGGGGATGCGTTGATCAGGTGTTTGCTGTGAGACAAGTGTGTGAAAAGTATTTAGCGAAAGGCAAGGATGTGTTTTGGGCATTTATGGATTTAGAGAAAGCGTATGATAGAATTGATAGGGAGGCTTTGTGGACTGTTTTAAGATTGTATGGACTTGATGGTAGGTTACTAAAAGGGGTGAAAAGTTTTTATGTAAATAGTAGAGCGTGTGTAAGAGTGGGAAATGCTGTGAGTGATTGGTTTCCCGTGAGAGTGGGGCTGCGACAGGGATGGGTGATGTCGCCTTGGTTGTTTAATATTTACATGGATGGTGTTGTAAGGGAGGTGAATGCAAGAGTTTTAGGTGGTCTGAGTCTGGTAAATGTTGATGGAGGAGAGTGGAATCTGAAGCAGCTGCTGTTTGCAGATGATACTGCACTGGTGACTGATTCAGAGGAGAGATTGAGACAGTTGGTAGAGGAGTTTGGAAGGGTGTGTGAAAGGAGGAAATTGAAAGTAAATGAGAATAAGAGTAAAGTGATGAAGTGTACGAGGTTGATAGATGGTAGGGGGATGAATATAGTTTTGAATGGTGAGTTGCTTGAGGAGGTAGATTGTTTTAAATATCTAGGGTCACATGTTGCTGTGGATGGAAGAATAGATGCAGAAGTGAAGTTTAGAATAAATGAAGTAGGAAAGGTGCTGGGAGGAATGAAAAAAGTGTTTAAATGTCGTTCGCTTAGAATGGATGTAAAGAGAAGGCTGTATGAGGGTGTTGTGGTACCGACTGCATTATATGGGGCTGAAACATGGAATATGGGTGTAGCAGAGAGGAAAAGTTTGAATGTAATGGAGATGAGATGTCTGAGGAGTATGTGTGGAGTGACGCGTATGGATCGGGTGCGAAATGATGAAGTGCGAAGGAGAACTGGAGTTGTTCGGGAGATGGCTGGTAGAGTTGAGCAGAGGGTGTTGCAATGGTTTGGACATATGGAGAGAATGGATAATGAGCGATTGGTGAAAAAGATAACTAGATCTGATGTGAGAGGTGTAAGGCTGAGAGGAAGACCACGAATAGGATGGATGGACAGTGTGAAGAGAGCGCTGGATGCGAGAGGGATGTCTGTTGAGCAAGGAAGAGTGGCTGTGCGTGACAGAAATAAATGGAGAGAAATTGTGAATAAATAAGTGATGACGCAGCCCTGAGGGGATATTCTCCCGCATTTGGTCTGATCAGCTAGTCAGGTCAGGTGCGGGTAAGGGGATGGGTCTGTTATGATGTGGCAGGGGTAAACCAGTTCTGCTGTCGGGCCCTGCTGCGGATGTCACTGATTGCATTGCCCAGTTGACCCTTGTGCGGTGTGGTGCGGTGAGGATCTGTCCGTTCTCCCCTTTGGGGCTAAGATGCAAATGAATATGTTTGAATGGATGAGTAAATGGAGAGTGAGTCGTCCTGTCTCGGCTACCTCCCTTTCCTTGGGGGAAGCAGCCTAGGTATATAGATAGATAGATAGATTTCATACAAACTGGCATGCTACACTTCATAATATCTCCATGTTTACCGAAAGCTTTCCGTCCAATTTTAATGCGTCTTTTTATTCCGTCATCATGATCTTTCGTTAACTTTAGTATTTGCCCCAAGTGATTTTACTCCTCGACTTCTTCAGAAGTTCCTTCACTTATCGTGATGACTCTCTTTGGTGTTTGTGGATTAAACATTAGTTTTACTCGGGTTCATCTTTGGCCCTACTTTGAGACTTTCTCTGTTCAGGTCACTTAACATTTTTTGCAATGTCTCTGCTGTTTCTGAGGTTAGACAAACGTCATCTGCAAATCTTAAGTAGTTTAGCTTTTCTCCATCTATTTTCACTCGTTTGTTTTCCCAGTCTAGCTTTATACCTTCTAGGCATGCTGCAAATAATTTTGGTGAAACTGTATCTCCCTGACTGCACACCCTTCTCAGTCTAAAAAATTTTCCAGAGTCTTTATGGAATTTAACTGTAGCAGTTCCGTCTTCATATATGTTTTCAAGCAATTTTTCGATGTTACCATTCACTCCTTGTTCTCGGAATGAATTTGTAATTGCTATGTGCTATAATGAGTCGAAAGCCTTTTCGTAATCAACAAAACCAAAGCACAGTGGTTTATTATAACCTGTATTATTCTCAGTTTGCTGATTTATTGTGTGTAGATGATCAGTAGTCGAATACCCGCATCGGCATCGTGCCTGTTCACGAGGATGGTTTTCCTACAGATTTGTTATTCTGTTCGTAAGGACTTTAGTGAAGAGTTTGTAAATGATAATAAGCTAATGGGTCGATAGTTACTAAGATCTTTTGAGTCACCTTTTTTGTAAAGTGAAATAACTATTGCATTACACCTTGTTTTGTGAATTTTCTTCTCTTTTATACATTGAGTAAATAAGTGAGCAAGCCTTTTTTGCACTTCGACTCCTGCATCCAACAGTAAATCTAATACTATTCCATCTTCTTCCGGGATCTTCCCTCTTTTCCTTTTTTTAAGAGAAATATTTGCTTCGTCTGGTGTTACCTCAGGTATTTCACTTGTATCAACTGAAAAGTTGGTAATTGGTACTACTGTCTTTGATGTATACAGTTCTTTGTAACATTCTTCAATTCTTCACCATCTTATCTCTGCATTAAATGACTTCACCCTTCTCGTCTGTGAGTGATGTAATTTGTTGCTTTCCTACTACCATTTTACTTCGGACCTGTTTCAGACTTTTTTCCGTTTTGATGGTTTCTTTGATCTGCTCCATGATCCTCTTCCTTTTTTTTCCTCTTTTCTTTTGTTGATATGCAGATGTCATTTCGCTCGTTCGATATCATATTTGTTTTTACTTTCATTTCCCCTTTTTTATAAACTTGAGTGTCTTTCCTAGAAACTTCTTGGCTCTGGTTGTATTAGTTTTCCTACGACCACCGCTGATTCTCTTAGCAGTTTTGTTAGTCTGCCATTGAGCTCATCAATGTTACATTCAGTATTACTTACTGTAGAATCTGAAATCTGTTTCTTATTATCAACTGAAAAGCAGCATTCATTAAGTTTACTTCTATTGGGCAATTCTTTTCATCAATGATCTCTCTTTCACTTCTGAAAATGAATCCGGCTGTGCAACCCACCATTCTATGGTCACATCCAATATATATTTGTTGATAACTGTGACATCTGTGGTCGTGCTATTCTTATAAGCTATAATGGAGTCAGACTCATTCTTTGATTCTCCATTTGGGCTTCTCTAGGTCCAATTTCTCCCTGTTCGTTTCTGCAAGAATGTGTCCATTATTCTCACGTTATACATTTCAGCAAAATTTACCACCATTCCTCCTCTTTCATTCCTTTCTCTCACTCCAAATTTTCCCATACAGGTACATGTTTCTTCATTTATTGATGTACCATCTTTTGCATTGAAGTCTCCTATGAGTAGAGTATATGTGTTTTTGTCTTCTTCTATCATCTGCGAGATTTCGTCATAAAATGTTTCTATTTCTTCATCTGAGCTCTGAGAAGCTGGTGCATATACTTGCATTACTTTCAGGAAATCTCTCTCTCTCTCTCTCTCTCTCTCTCTCTCTCTCTCTCTCTCTCTCTCTCTCTTTATTTATGTATATATATATATAATATATATATAGTGTGGTAGGTGGGGGCGCTCACCATCCACTCACTCTATGTAGTGCTGCTCTCAGGTGCCTGCCCTTTCCTCTCTTCCATCCATCTTCCCTTCCATCCTCTTCTGTCTTTCTTTTCTTCATTCTATCCTCGTCCTTCTGCCTACAGGTGACTTTACACTCGCTCTTCTGTCTTTCTTTCCTTCATTCTTTCTTTTTCCTTCTGCCTGTGGATGACTCTACATTGAGTGACAAGCCAAATGGTTTCCTGGTGTACAGGAAACCATTTACTACCCTGGACGGTAACCATATAACTAAATTTTGGCACCTGGTGGTTTAGTGGGTAATTATTGGGCTCCAGTCGGATTGAGCCGGTGAAGGTTTATATTCAAGGGGTGTTTGGGGTTGATTGCTCACGTAATGCCACTCAGTGATGAGTGAGGCTGATCACTCTCATCTTAAATGTCGAGACCAACTGCCTAGCCCCGGGCTCCTACGCCCCTCATGGGGCAATGTAGGATTGGATGATGATGATGATATATATATACATAAATATATATATATATATATATATATATATATATATATATATATATATATATATATATATATATGTGTATATATATATATACATATATATATATATATATATATATATATATATATATATATATATATATATATATATATATATATATATATACATATATGTATGTATACATATAAATAAATATATATGTATATATATACCATCCATCAATCAATTGATCTTTTTGGAGAAACTCATGCAGTAGCTCTTGATATCTCTAAAGCTTTCGACAGAGTATGGCACCGTTCACTGCTGTCCAAACTCCCTTGCTGTGGACTAAAGTCTTTTGTTCCTTTGATTTCTTGTTATCTTAGTGACAGGAAAATAAGAGTAAAAGTAGATGATGTATATTCGAATTTCCACTCAATTAACGCCGGCGTGCTGCAGGGATCAGTTCTGTCGCCAACCCTATTTCTGGTTCATATTAATGATCTCTTATCTGTCACTTACAATCCCATTCACTCATATGCAGATGACTCAATACTACATAGTTCATTCACACTCAGACATCCATTTACAAGTCTAATATCTCTACCTATCAACTCAGTACAGCCATCTCCATAAATCAAGATCTATCTACAATCAGTGAATGGGGACAAAACAACCTTGTCTCTTTTAATGCTAGTAAAACTAAATATATACAGTTTACTAATAGACAGATATTACCAGATTCGTACATTACCTTCAGTGCTATTAATATTCCCATCTCCAAAAATATTGAAATTCTTGGTGTCTCACTTAAAAGTGCCCTCAGCTGGACCTCTCATGTCAGATCACTTGCTAAAACCGCCTCAAAGAAACTTGGATTATTGTACAGAGTCCGTAATTTCTTCGCCGATGAGCAGTTAGCTATAATTTATAAGAGTCATGTGCGCTCTCAGCTTGAATATTGCTCACCCTTGTGGAATGGTTGTGGAGAGGTTGCATTAAGACAACTAGTCAAAATTCTGAATAAAGCTGTTAGAATCATTAACAACCCTGCCATTACATATAAACTACCTCCTCTGCAAGTAAGCAAGAATGTTGCTTCCCTTGCATTATTTACAGATATTTTTTTGGCAAATGCTCAGATGAAGTTGCGTCCATGGTGCCACCTCTCCATGCCTTCCCTCGTGCTACACGGGCATCTGGTAGCGCTCATGACTGGAATGTCACTCCACTCAACCATATTGAAGAACTTCTGCCTATCAGAATTCTTTCATTCCCCGAACTGCATCTCTCTGGAACTCACTTCCCCAGGGTTGTTTTCCTCCAAATTACAACCTACAACTGTTCAAGTCTAACTGTGACAGATATTTTATGAACAGAGGACACCAGTAATCTGGTGAATGGATTATTTTTTTTTTCCCATTTGTTTTTCCTTCCTCCGTTCTGTTATTAAAATATATATATATATATATATATATATATATATATATATATATATATATATATATATATATATATATATATATATATATATATATATATATATATATATATATATATATATATATATATATATATATATATATAATTATAGCATGCAAACTAACCACAGGAGAAATGAAAGGAGCGACAGTGAGTACTTTCGTATATTACATCTTCAGACAGAGTGAGATAGAAATGTAAAGGGAAGAGGTCTTTTATGCACACCCGCAGCAGGTAGTGGCACACAGAACAATGGATGACCTGAATTTTTACCTGCGTGCCACTACCTGCTGTGGGTGTGCATAAAAGACCTCTTCCCTTTACGTTTCTGTCTCACTCTGTCTGAAGATGTAATATACGAAAGTACTCACTGTCGCTCCTTTCACTTCTCCTGTGGTTAGTTTGCATACATATCTTCACGGTGAAGTGAAATCTCTCCATATATATATATATATATATATATATATATATATATATATATATATATATTGTGTATAGATAGATAGATAGATAGATAAGTATATATATATATTTATATATTTATATATATATATATATATATATATATATATATATATATATATATATATGTATGTATGTATATATATACAGTATATATATATATATATATATATATATATATATATATATATATAAATCTGTCGGTAGAGAGGTGGCTTGTAGTTCTACCGGACCCAGGTTCAAATCCCCGCTCGGGCAGGGAACAGTTAAAGGATTTGAATTTAATAATAGCAGACTTTACTGTTCTACCAGAAGACCAACCGACATGTATTAATAATACCCACGCTAATACCAATACACCAGTCCTGTATGAGACAGCCCTTGCATCTATTTAAAATGGACGGCGGGTGTTAGCACCAAAGTGGTGACATGTAGAGGTGTATGGAATGTAGGAGGACTACTGGGCCGTGGGAGCAGGCTTTGAAGCCTATGCCCAGAGTTGGAAACATATATATATATATATATATATATATATATATATATATATATATATATATATATATATATATATATCCATCCATCCATTGCCAGACGCCATGTATCCCAAACGGGGTGGTCAAGGGCTTAGAGTTAATTGTTTTACAGGGAGGGGCACTAATCCTCCACCAACCCCACTTGACATGTAGGGATGCCAACAGCATCTGGTGTTCCCAGGCGGTCACCCATCCAAGTACTAACCAGACCCAATGTTGCTTATATATATATATATATATATATATATATATATATATGTTTGGAAGAAGGAATCAAAGGCCGTTAACCTGCAAAATTGTTCCTTCCAAGAGAAAAACAAAATACAAGAGAGAGCCAAATTCATTTTGAGATGCCTGGACACACTGCGTTTGAAAGACTGGAATTCATAGGAAGCAGGAAATACAGGCAGAGGGAGACAGTTCCAGAGTTGACATGTTGCATAAATGAAGGACTGAGAGTAACGGTTAACTCTTGCATTAGAGATTTGGACAGAAAAGGGATTAGAGATTCCTGCTAGACCGGTGCTACGCGTCCCTCGTAGAGGTCGAGGAATGCATGCAGACAGTTCAGACGAGCAGTGACCATTGATGTAGCGATAGAAAAGAGATAAAGTTGCAACAGTGCAGCGAAGAGACAGAGGTTGATAGGAGTCAGTAAGAGGAGGAGAGTTAATGAGGCGAAAAGCCTTAGACTCTTCCTTGTTGAGAAGAGCTGTATGTGTGGAGCCTCCCGACACATGAGAATTGTACTCCACACAGGGGCGGATAAAACCCCTGTATAGAGTCAACAATTGTGCAGGGGTAAAGAAAGAATGGAGTTCTCTTAGCACACCTAATGTCTTGGAAGCAGATTTTACAAGATATGTAATATGATCTTTCAAGATAAGTCCCAGGTAAATGAAACCCCAACCATGTTCAAGGATGATGCAGGATTAAGTTGAATATTATTAAACATTAGTGGGTATACCTGTGAAAGATATTGTCGGGTTGATCGATGTAAACACTGAGTTTTTGATGCATTAAAAAACAACCAGATTATTTTTACCCCAATCAGAGATACGAGCCAAGTCAGACATTAAGTGTGCCATAGCCTCATCCCTTGTTTGCTGTACTAACTGCTAAGATGGACGTTGCGGAAACCAAATGGAAAGGTGAAGGGTGAAGTCATCAATGTACGAATGCATACGGTTAGATGTACAGCTTAGAAGGTCATTGATGATTAAAAGGAAGAGAGTTGGTGATAGGACTGAGCCCTGAAGAACACCACTGTAACATATCTAGGAGAAGAACGATGACCGTCTACAACAGCGGCTATAGAACGGCCAGAAAGGAAGCTAGAGATGAAGGCACAGATAGAGGATAGAAACCGTAAGAGGGCAGTTTGGAAATAAATGATTTATGCCAGACTCGATCGAAAGCCATTGAGATGTCAAGTGTAATTGCAAAGCTTTCGCCAAATCCCTAAAAGAGGATGACCAGGAGTTAGGGTAGGTGAGAAGATTGTCAGTGGAGCGTCCCTGACGGAACCCATACTGACGATCAGAAAGAAGGTTGTTATAGGAAAGATGCTTTAAAAATTTTCTATTAAGAATTGACTCGAAAACTTTAGAGATACAGGATATTAAAACAGTTGGATGATAGTTAGAGGGTTGGGAATGGTCACCCTTCTTTGGGACTGGCTGAATGAGAGCAAATTTCCAGCAAGAAGGAAATGTACAAGTTGATAGACAAAGGCGAAAGAGTTTGCCAAGGCAGGGTGTAAGCACAGAAGCACAGTTCTTGAGAACAACAGGAGGGACTCTATCAGGCCCATATGCCTTATTAGGATTCAGGCCTGTGATGGCAAAATATACATCAGCTGAAGAAATTTTAATATCAGCCATGAGGAAGTCAGAGGGGGGAAGTGATGGAAGAACAGCACCGGAATCGTCTTAGGTGGAATTGAAGGAGAAAGTCTGAGCGAAGAGATCTGCTTTATCAGTAGAAGAAATAGCTACAGAGCCATCAGAGTAGAAAAGAGGAGGGAAGGAAGATGAGGTAAAGATTGTTAGAAAGGTTTTTGGCAAGGTGCCAAAAGGAGCGAGAAGAATTCGAGTTGGAGAGTTGAGAGCATTTAGTACGGATGAAATTATTTTTAGCAGAGCGAAAAACAGATTTAGCACGATTCCGGGCAGAAACGTTTAAAAGATGTGATTCAGGGGTATAGATAGATAGATAGATAGATAGATAGTTGTGTGTGTGTTTATATATATATATATATATATATATATATATATATATATATATATATATATATATATATATATATATATATATAATGGATTCCCTACTGCTGTTTGCCTTCCTTTATACTCCATTGTCTATTATACCATTTTCACTTTAACTTGGCCTAAAGTTGCCATCTCTCCATCTTGAATTCTAGGCTGTTACAAGAGATTAACAGTAGAATATGATGCCAGTCATGAAGAAGTGCTATGGAAGGAATGTAGTGTGAAATAAACTACAAAATAACCCATAAATCTTGGCCAAATTAGAGTAAAACGAGTATTATTTGTTTAATTGCTCATCATTACCTAACACACTATGGGTATGTGCCCGTGTGGTGTGTCCGGTTCAGAGAAGATGGACGCCCCTGCCCTGCATAGTCCCAAATCACCCTTGGGCAAGGTGTAGCACCGTATAGCCCATCTGGAAGTTAGTAGCTGCAAGGTTACCATCGTCCCACGAGGTTCTACCATGGCAATGAAGTGGTAGCTCCCCATGCACAGCACTCCCAGGCGGGGAACTCAGCCACATTTACCAAGGAGACAATGTCTGGGCTAACACTACCACTCATACATATCTTCTATACACAGCTGGCCTTGCACAACACTCCCAGACAGGAAACTCAACCACATTTACCAAGTAGACAAAGTCTGTGTGGCACTATTGCGGTACTCTTAGGTATCCAATACAGAACTCATGGGGAAATGCCTCCTTCATTTTACCTGCACCTCGCCATGTGGAATGACCCTGTTCCCATCCTGGCCTGGCTCTGTCTGCCACATGAAGGCGTTGCTTGTTTGTGGTCGACGGGTCTGCTAGGCCACACAGACACCATCATCATCTATACACCATTACCACTACTACTGAGATGGGGAATGAAAGAGGGAAAGGGGGAGTGGGGAAGGAAGGGATGGATGGTGTAATACGAGAGAAGTAAAATGAAAACGAAAGAACTAGGAATAATTTCTTTTAGTAAGATCAGCAAAAACTAGCGTGTCTCTCTCTCTCTCTCTCTCTCTCTCTCTCTCTCTCTCTCTCTCTCTCTCTCTCTCTCAAAAATAACAGTTACTGTTTGGCGAATCATTTTGTCTGCTCCACGTTATTCTTCCCTCGTATGTTATGTATATCTTTTAAATACCTTCATAATTTACGTTAGTAAGATATAGAAGAAAACTGGAGTGTAATGTCTGTATAAAATTGTTAAGGAGGAGGTGTTATGGAATGTCCACAAGTACCGTTCTTTTTCTTCTCCTACTCTTCTTCGCATTATCCACCATCATTACCACAACCACCATTACCACCATCATTCTGCTCTTCCTCCTCCTCTTCATCATCATCACCATCGTCATCACCATCATTTCATCATCTTTCCCCTCTCAGATGAAGAAGAAGAACAATAGGAACCTAGTGCCAAAATCCAGCACAAAGCCGGATCATCGGCTACAAGTTGTGTACATTGGGTGGGTCAGGAACACAGACACGGCGTCATGTAGGAAATGGGTCAATGGAAGAAGTATATCATATCACACATGGGACTACTGAGGTAAGGAATAGAATTAGATGTCAGAAAGAAGACCAATAGAGGTAAGGAAGGACATGATATTACGGAAGGAAAAATATGGTGATTCTCGGAGAAAGTCTGCAAGAAGAGGGGTACGTTGGATGCGAGACAAAAAAGGAAATGCAACACATCGCTGTATAGTGTAAAGAGGACAATCAAGGAAAATATGCCGTATGGAGAGAATAGTATTGCACCGAGTACAAAGGGGAGGGCGACCACCAGACATCAAATAAGAGTGGGTAAGTCTAGTATGGCAGATTCTGAGACGACCTAAAGCGGTCTCCCACCTCCTGTTACGGTGGCAGGGGGTCGACCAGGGGGAGACAGAAGGTTTAACAACACGCAGTTTATTATTAGTGATAGAGTCCCAACAAGACTGCCACCGGTGTTGAAGGAAGGAAGATAGAGCAGGAAGAAGATCAGAAACTGGAATGAGGAAGGAAGGAGAGACATCCCTGCTAACTGCCATGCGAGCCAACTGATCAGCATTTTCATTGCCCGCGATACCCACATGTCCTGGGACCCAACAGAACTGGACTGTTTTACGACGAGAGGAGATACGGAACAACCATTACAAGATACGAAGGACTAATGGATGAGAGGCAGAAGGTGACTGGAGAAGGGATAGAGCACTATATGAATCAGAGAATATCACAAATGAGGAAGAGGATGCATGGTAAATATACCGTAATGCAAACAAAAGGGCATATAACTCTGCTGTTAGAACACTTGTATAAGCAGGAAGGCTAAAATGATAAGAAGTGTTAGGAAAGAGAATCGCAAATCCAACACCTCCAGGGGTTTTTGAACCATCAGTGTATATAGGTATTGCAGAGGAATGGTGGGAGAGATGATCAGAAAACCGGGAACGGAGAATGAAGGAAGGGGAATTGGACTTGGAATAAGGGAAAATGGAAGGGCAAACATGGGGTCGCGGAAGTAGCCACGGAGGAAAAAGACATGTGCGGAAAGAGAAAACATTACAAATTGTAAGGGAGGAGTGTGAGAGGATAGTACGAGCTCGAACTGCAAAAGGTGGCTTGGTCCTAGGAGAAGAAAACCTGTCTAAGTCAAGACCGGGGGGAAGGAGAGAAGGGGTACGAGGAAAACAGTGCAACTTAGCATAGGCACGAAGAGAAAGTAGAGCGTGACGGCGGAAGAGTGATGGAACTCCTGATTCAGCATACAGACTCTCAACTGGGGAGGACTTAAAGGCACCAAGAGCCAGACGTAAACCTTGATGATGTACAGAATCGAGTTGTTGGAAGATGGTGTCTGAAGCAGAAGAATAAACTTGGCAACCGTAATCAAGTTTGGAGAGAGCGAGAACAATATGGAGGCGAAGAAGAGTAGTCCGATCAGCACCCCACAACACATGAGACAAAGTTTGTAAGAGACGGAGACGTTGCAAGGCTGAGGTTTTCAAGGAGGTAATATGATCTTTCCAAGTAAGACGAGAGTCAAAAAGAAGGCCAAGAAAGGAAGCGGAGGTTTTGTATGGGAGAGGAGTACCATAAAGAAAAAGAGGTGGTTGAGAAATATGATGACAGCGAGTAAAAGTAATAGCATGAGACTTAAGAGGAGAGAACCGAAAGCCATGAGAAGTGGCCCATTCTGAGGCAGCGGAAACTGCACGTTGAATAAGAGCACTAAGGGCAGAGATGTCAGAATTTGAGGCATATACTGCAAAGTCATCTACATATAAAGAAGAGCGGACACCAACTGGGAGACAAGAAACAATCCCATTAATTGCCAATAAAAACAGAGAAGTGCTAAGAACACTGCCTTGGGGAACACCTTCGTATTGTGGAAATGGATCTGAATAAGTATGCTGGACACAGACTCTAAAGAAGCGAGCTGATAGAAAATTCTTTAAGAAAACACCAAGGTTGCCATCAATACCACAAGAACGAACTGTGCGTAAAATATGATAGCACCAGGTTGTGTCATAAGCTTTCTCAAGGTCAAAAAACACCGCGATAACAGATTGTCGAATGGCAAATGCTGAACGGATATAAGTCTCTAGATTTAGGAGGGGAGTTAAGGTGCCGCGAGCTTTTCGAAAACCAAACTGTGAAGAGGACAAAAATTGCTTGGATTCTAGGAGCCACATAAGACGATGATTTATCATACGCTCGAGCAATTTGCAAAGACAGCTAGTAAGAGCAATGGGGCGATAATCTTGAGGGGCATGGCCTTGCTTTCCTGGTTTAAGAAATGGGAGAATGATGGCACTACGAAAAGAGGGAGGAAAAATACCCTCTGTCCAGATACGATTATAAATAGTTAATAATAAGGCCATGGCCTGGGGGGAAAGGTGACGGAGCATATTATCATGTATGCCATCAGGGCCCTCGCAAGTGTTCTTACAAAGGCGAAGGGCAGACGACAATTCATGGAGCGTGAATGGCGCGTTATATGACTGACTAGACGACAGCTTGAAGACAACTGGGGTACATTCAGTAGCAGCTTTAAGGGTATGGAAGTCAGGTGAGAGATGAGAGCCGCTACTAACATTACTAAAATGAAGACCTAAGCAATTAGCAACTAGATGAGCATCTGCAACTGACTCCCCATCCAAATGTAGGACAGGGGAGGGCATGGGAAGATGTTTACCCGCTATTTTGCGTATTCGTTTCCAGACGGATGCAATGGGTGTATTGGTAGTAATGGTGGAAACGTACAATCTCCAGCTACGGCGTTTAGCCCGTTTAACAGTCTTACGAAGAACAGCTAGAGCCTTTTTAAACAGTAGGAATGCACTCTGTTCATCCGGGGTGTTGCGTTTGCGCAGGAAACTCTTCCAACGTGCATGTTTAACACGGAGTGCCACAGTACAGTCCGAATCCCACCAAGGTACACACTTCGAAGTAAAAGGACGGGACGACCTAGGAATCGCTGTCAAAGCTGCACTCAGAACTAATACATTAAAATATGTAAGCATATCTAAAACAGTATCAAAGGAAGAAGAGTGTATAGAAGGAACGGTTATAGAAGTAAATGTTGGCCAGTCAGCTTTTGGAAAACTCCATCGAGGGGACCTGAGTATGGGACAATATGTAGTGAAAGTAAGCCTTATAGGAAAGTGATCACTATATACGGCGTCTGAAAGGACAGACCAATGGAAATCTAGAGAAACAGAAGGGGAGCACAGGGAGAGATCCAGACAGGAGAAAGTATGAGTTTTATCATCAATGTGCGTTGACATTCCTGTATTTAATAAGGATAAATTATTATCAAAAATAAAAGATTCAAGTTGGCAGCCACGCGAATTAGTAATGGTGTCGCCCCATAAGGCCTGACGACAGTTAAAATCTCCCAACAATAAAATTGGAGTGGGTAATTGGGATAGTAAAAGAGATAAGGCAGAGAAATCGATAGGCTGGGATGGAGAGAAATAAACAGAAACCACTGTAATCCAATGTTTGAGAAAAACCCGAATAAAATGGCATGGAATGGTGGTATTAATGGACAGTTGTTCGAAAGGAGCAGTATGATGGACTAGGATAGCTGATGCAGAAAGAGAAGCAGGGGAGAACAAGAAACAATAGCCAGGTATAGGTACCGGAGGGGAAGGCAAACGGGGTTCTTGTAGACAAACTAAGGACGGAGAGTAAACTGAAAGAAGATAGCAAAGGTCATTGCGATGGGCCGTAAAACTGCGTATGTTCCATTGTAAAATAGACATTAAAACTTTAAAACACAAAAATAAAAAATAAGACCTAACAGAAAAAACAGAGTCTAGGAAAGATAAAAAGAAATTAATGATAAAATATACAAAGGAAGTAAAATATGTTAAACTGGAAATATTACAAAATAATAACATGCATTATCGAGTCGTTACGATGGTAGGAATAGAGGTAGAAGGTTGAACTGGTGGACGAGCAGGATGGTCACCATAGCCTGGAGGCATGGGGAGAGATAGAGGGGATAGAGTACTGGAAGAGATGGAAGAGGAGGGGCACAAAGAGGAGGAGGAGATGGAAGGTGGAGGGGGGGATGAAGGAGGGAGAGGAGTAGGAGGGAGATCAAGTGGCACAGAGTGAACTTCAACAGAGTGGGTGGAAAGAGAGGGTGCAGCATTGTTTGCTGGATCTGGCGAAGAAGTTAAAATGTAGTCCATTATCTTAGGAATTGTTTCACTGTCGTCATCACCGGAGGGTTTTTTGTTACAATTAGCCGGCTGTGGAGTAGTCCGGGGATGTGACTGAGAAGACTGCTGAGATGTGGACTTTGTCGTGGCAGAGTGTATCGATTGAGAGGGACGAGCAATCGTCGCTCGAACTTTACGAGCTGGAGAAGTAGGATGATGAGCGGCAGAGAACTTAGAGTCTGACACAGTGGGTAGTCTGCGTTTACTATTAGAGGAGGCTGGGGGTCGGATGGTACGTTGGGCCAGAGGCGCCAAACGGCTGATAGAAGAGACAGAACTGGGGTGAGAGGAGGGACGAGGTTGGGAATGGGGGGAAGGACGAGGAGAGGGAATAGGTAAGGAAGAGGATGATGAGGAGGTAGGGGTAGAGGAATCTAAAACAGAGAAAGAATTAGAGACAGGAACAAGAGGAGACTGTAACGGGGGGGTTGAGGTAGAGGGAGGGTTAGGTAAAGAAGAGGGAGGGGTGGAAGTACTAGGGGAAAGGGAAGAGGAGACAACAGGTACAGGAGTAGGGATAGAGTGAGTGGGGGGAAGACAGGAGGAGAGAGGCGATGAAGAGGGGACAGCTGATACACAGACAGGTACAGAAGGGGATGAAGAAATAGTTGTGTTATTCAAAGTTACTATGGGAGGAGGATGGGCTACACGTGCATAAGTGACGTTCGGGTGATGACCGAGACCGCGAACTTTACAACGAGCCTCATGAAGGGAGAGGCCAGTTTTCCAACGGGCGGAGGACACTTCTGCCTCGAAGAGGTAAACTGGGCATTGTCGGTAGGTGGCAGAATGGCCGCCCTGACAGTTAGGGCAATATCGGATGGTGGAAATGCAGTCTGAGGTGGCATGACTGGCCAGTGCACAGTTGGCGCAGACTGCAGATGATCTGCAGTACTTGGCTGGATGGCCAAAGCGCCAACAAGATGTGCACTGGCGAGGAGATGGAATGCATTCTCACACTTGGAGAATAGTGCCTCCAATGATGACTGTGGGGGGCAGATCGCGAGAGGCAAAAATAATTTTAACAATATTTGCAGGTTCTTGGCGTCGTCCACGAGGAGGAACTGAATAACATTGAACTGAATGTATTGGGTGGTGTTGTTCTGACAGAATTAGTTTAATATCATTGGTGCAGTCTGGGAAAGCCCTCTGGCCTAAGGACATCGAGGATGGTAGACGTACAGTACCAGTGGTAGAATTGAGTTGGGTGTCTGGGAACACGGAGATGGGTTGTCCTGTATTACTGACTAGGGATGTAACCTTCTCGGCTTGGGCAGCACTGTTAACAACAAGGAGGCGGGAACCATTCGGACGGGCCGAGAAGGTGACATCCCTGCCTACTTGTCGAAGGAGGCTGAGGTGGAGTGAAAGGTTGTCGGTTGTGTCCTGTATGTTAAAAAATTTTTACCATGTCTGTGCACCGAAAATTGAGGAGGTGAGGGAAGGAGCAGCAACATAGGAAGAAGGACGAGGTCGGGAGAGGGAAACAGAGGATACTGAAGGATTAGAAGCAGGAGATAAAGAAGGAAGGTAAGGGTGAAGTGTGACGATAGTAGAAGGGCTGATTGACGTACAAGAAGCAGGAGCTGGAGGAGTGGAAGACACAGTAGGCGAAGAGGACGAGGTGTTTTGTATGCTTGAATGTGTAGGAGAAGGGGAAGAAGTCGAGGCCACAGTCAAAAGGGAGCTCTGAGTCGTCACCATAATGGGGTGAGAAGAGGTATCAGTATCCAGTCCAGGAAGAGAGGCCGGGGTCGTCGTTGGGGTCAAACAATCGGCAGAACCGGGGGAGGGGGAACCTATAACACTATCCATAATTTTCTAAGGAAACAGGAAAACTCATCGTGACTGTTGAAAAAGAAAGGACTATTTGGGCGGAACGCGGAGTCCACAGGTCCAGCCAACGACCCAAGTAGAGGTCAGGCTCCTAGTATGCACTCCCTACCCTACCCTACAAGGGATAGCAACACTGTGCGGGAGGACCAAGTCCTCCAGCACAATGCTGGGCCACCGGCTATTGGCCGAGAGTCCCACAGCCAAGCAACAGCACCCCCGGAACCGAAAGCTGCTGCTTGGCAGCAGTTCCGCCTCTGCAGAGATCTGTCCCTGCAAAGGTCCACATACTGGGGTAGTGCCGAACCACCGTGACCTCCACAATTGGCCAGGCCAATAGCCCACGGGCACACCCATGTCCTTCCTGTTGCAACTTAAGGCCCGTCCAGACGATCGAGCAATGCCCGCGGGCTCAAGCAAGCAGTTTGCCTGTTGACGGGCTCACCGCTTGTGCCCGCGGGCAAATGCGTAAATTGCCCGTGGCAATTTACGCATTTGCCCGCGGGCACAAGCGGTGAGCCCGTCAACAGGCAAACTGCTCGCTTGTGCCCGCGGGCATTGCCCGTTCGTGTGGACAGGGCTTTACTCAAGGTCACAGATGAGAATTTTGATGAACGTGAAAATTTCCACACTTTTTAATGCCAAAAAATAGAATAGAGAGGATAGGAGAAAAGGAAAGAAGCAATAGTAGAAGAAAAGGGCCTTGCAAAATTAGTTGAGGCACCGATAGGGACCCAAGGAGAGGGGAGAGGGTTGAGCAAAGTGAAGGCACAAATATGACATCCACCCAGCAACCAGACTCCTATACTTTGGAGTACAATAAGGTACCCTGCTATGGCTCCCCCACACATCAAGTCCCCATCGATGTCTCCGAAGCCCCCCCACGACAACAACGAGCAAGGAAACGGGGGGGCCCTTCTCAGATGAGGAACTATCGCCCTCAGTCAGTCTCTCCCTTTTTCTATGACCTCTAGCCTTTTAAACTCTCTACCAGACAGCCTGAAAGAAGCAAGGGGGCTGTTGCTGTCTGGATTTCTCTGTCTATAATACCAGTCAGCAATACCCACACCAGACCACACCACCACACAGGATAATACCACACCAGTCAATAATACCCACACCACACCACACCGCCATACAGGACTATACCACACCAGTCAGTAATACCCACAACACACCACCACACAGGATAATACCACACCAGTCAGTAACACCCACAACACACCACCACACAGGATAATACCACATCAGTCAATAACAGCCACACCACACACCACACTACACCACACCAGTCAATAATAGCCACACCACACACCACACTACACCACACCACACCAGTCAATAATAGCCACACCACATCACAGCACACCACCACACAGGGTAATACCACACAAGTCAATAATACCCACACCACACCATCACACAGGATAATACCACCCCAGTCAGTAACAATCACACCACACCTCCACACAGGATAATACCACACCAGTCAGTAATACCCGCATCACACCACACCACACAGGATAATGAGACATGGTATTTCACTCTCTGAACAATATATTTGAAGAGAAAGAGAGAGAGAGAGAGAGAGAGAGAGAGAGAGAGAGAGAGAGAGACAGACAGACAGACAGACAGAGAGACAGAGACAGAGACAGAGACAGACACACAGACAGACAGACAGACAGACAGAGAGAGAGACAGAGAGAGAGAGAGAGACAGACAGAGAGAGAGAGAGAGAGAGAGAGAGAGAGAGAAACATTATCTTTTTTTTTTACCTTTTCAATTAATCCATATCACATCCAAGTGATTTTATTAAGCACAGGAGGGAATTTTGGAACGAGAGGAGGGAGATATAGCCCTCATTAACCCCCTTCAGATTGTTAGTCACGAAGAAGTGCTATGGGAGGGATGTAGAGCCGTAGCATTGTCTTATTCTGCCACTGAGCTACGTGAAACAGGCCGCAAAAGGACGAAAATCTGGGCCAAGCTAAGGTGAAAGGACTATGTTTGTCATTGTTTTTGTTGTTGACGGATTCTTGTTATTGTTTTTGCTGTTGTTTGTTTCCTTTGTTTTTACTTTGTTGTTTTTGTCGTTGTTGTGGTGGTACTGTTGTTCTTGTTCTTTGTTCTTGTTTATTTGTCATTCTTGTTGTTCTGTTATTGTTGTTTTTGTTGGTGTTCTTGTCGTTCTTGTTGAGGATAATGGAGCAGAGTTCTTGCTTACGACTGCCATACTGCGCGACGACCACTGGGGGCTTTACGACGACCTTTACCACTACTCACACTGCCGATGCCGGGGTCACCTCGAGTCGTACTGGTCGTCTTCGTTGTCGTTGTGGGCTCCTCGGACGACCTCTTCCTATTGTTGGGGCATCCTCCGCGGCAGTGACATTTGCCGTCTGGACGCGGGTAGCAGCAGGGAGACAACGAACACGCAGGCTTACTCTCACCTGTTGTGGGTTAGGAAGTAAAAATAATAGTAGTGGTGATGATAAAAGTAGTAGTGATGATAATAGTAGTTGTGATGATGATAATGGTAAGAGCAGCAGTTATAATGAAAATCGTATTTGTGATGGTAATAGTCGTAGTGATAATAATAATTGTAGTGGTACTAGTAGTAATAGTAGCAGTGATAATGATGACAGTGACAATAATAAGTGATAATAATAATAAATAATAGTAATAGTAGTGATGATAAAAGCAGTAGTGATAATAATAGCAGTGGTGATAATAATAATAGTAGTAGTGATGATAATAATAGTAGTACTGATAGAAGTAGTGATGTTAATAATAATAACTGTAATAATAATAATATTAGTAGTGATAATAACAATAATGGTAGTAGTGATAATAATAATAGTTGTGATGATAATAGTAGTAGTAATGATAATAATAGCAGTAGTGATAATAATAGCACGGTAGTGATAGTGATAATAAGTTATAACAGTAGTAGTGATGCTAATAATGGCAGTAGTGATGATAATAATAATAGTAGTACTGATGATAATAATAGTAGTACTGATGATAATAATAATAATAGCCCCGGAGGGGCTCGGAGATTCGTAGGCTATCGTTTTCACTCGGTTTGTCTGTCTATTTGTTTGTTTGTCTGTCTGTCTGTCTGTCTGTTAAAAACTTTACGTAAAAACTAGAGGTGCGATTTTGACTAAAATTATAGGGATGATGGACTACGACCTTCTGAATGACTGATTAAATTTTGGGTCTAATCGGGCCAAGGCCCAGGCTGTGGGCCCAAATAAATGTAAACAAATTTTTCCGCCATAACTCTTCAAATTCGTCACATCGACATGAAACCAAATCCTAAATGTGCACATTTCAAATTTGCATCCTATAACATAAAATACAGTGCTGCAAGTGTTATAACTATGGCCACAAAAGTCGAGTCTGCCATCTTTACACTCGCTGGGTTTGTGGCAAAGAAGGTCAAGCCGATGGTCAAAGCTCTATTTTAAAAAAGGTTTTCTCCCTATTGAACATATAAATGCTCAGTCCTTACTAGCCAACTTGGAAGAAGTAAAGACATTAATAAATGTCAGAAACATGGATGTCCTTTGTGTCAGTGAGACTTGGCTATCTCCCCACACTCCGAATGCGTATGTAAATATACCCAACTACACTGTGCACAGACGTGATAATGGCCGTGGGTCAGGTGTTTGTGTAAATGTTAAGCAGTCGCTAAACTCAGACATCATTGAAACAAACGTAACACAGCAAACAGGTATTGAGGATTTATGGCTAAAAGTTCAGTGCAGAAAAATGCCTTGAGTTATAATAGGCAGCATGTATACAGTAGACACCCTAAGGCCCACTCAAACTCCTTTGACTATAACGTCGATGTCCTACGAACAGTGTGCACACATAACAAACCAATCTTTCTCCTTGGCGATCTAAATGATGATCTTCTTCAGAATAATAGTAAATTACATCGTATTATCAGAAACAATAAATTAGCACAAATCATAAATAAACCCACCAGAATCACACCTACCTCAGCCATCCAACTCGAAGTAATTATTACTAACAAACCCGACTTGGTACTGAACTCCAACGTAATCCCTCATCCTGTTGCAGACCACAATCTTATAACTTACTATAGTTAATATCAGTAAGACAAAACGATCCGCCACCCTACACACTTTTCGTGACTTATGCCAGTATGATAAGGACACCTGCTGGCAAATTCTCAATGAAACATAACCTAAATAAAATATTAAACACAGATAACGTAAACGAAGAAATAAATACATTAACATCAATCATCATCAAAAACTTACACGTGAAGCTATGAAATGAAGCCCAGAAACTCTTAAAAACAGATCGACTGAATTCGACGTTACAGAGTCAATATAAAGATTTAAAGAAACAGGTTAAAAGACTAGTATATATAACAAAAGAAAGAATATTATCACAGTCAGCTTACAAACTCCAAAAATACCTCCTCAACCTGGAAAACAGTAAAATACATAATTCCTTCCCTCAAACTCAAATCCAGTACATGCATAGCAGAAATCGAACAAAACAAAACCGATGATTTTAATGCCTACTTCGCTAACGTCGGAAAAAATACCTATGACAAAACCCAGCGCTCCCTACAAGACAGCCAAAGCACGGTCGAATGCGAAAGTGAAATATATATAAATAGCGCAGCCTCGCACTTCCGGCCCCATCCCGTTGACACAGATACGGTGATTCTAACTATTAAACATCTTAACGAATCTAAATCGTTCGGCTCTGACAACATTTCCCTTCGCTTCATTAAAGATTCCGTGTTCGTTATTGCTTTCTACTTAACATTCATCATAAACACCTCTATCACTACCGGTGTCTTCCCTAAACTATGGAAACACGCAATAGTTTCCCCTCTCTTTAAAAACGGAGACAAAAGCAACACCAGCAACTACCTTCCTATCTCTCTTCTCCCCATTTTCTCTAAAATCCTCGAAAAAATCGTGTCAACACAGCTCACAACATTCCTAGAATCTAATAAACTTCTCTCTAACAACCAGCACGGCTTTCGACCTAAATTATCTACTGAAACAGCCGGTCATCACTAACAAAATCTTTAACAATATGGATAATAAACGAATATCCTTATTAACCCTATGCGACCTATCCAAGGCCTTCGATTGCGTCAGTCACATCATTCTATTAAAAACTTACTAAAACAAACGTAGGCACTTTTTGGTTTGACAGCTATCTGAGTGAAAGAACAGTCAGTCCGTTTAAATAGTATTGTCTCCTCAAAATTACTCAAACTATGATGTCCCCCAAGGCTCAATTTTAGGTCCAATAGTATTCAATATATTTGTAAACGACGTGACAGAATACATCACTGATTGTATACCAGTACAATACGCCGATGATACTCAATTTCTCCACAGTAACACAGTAAACGAGATCAACATTCTCATAAACAAAACAGAGGAAACCCTACGCAAAGCTAGCCTGTACTTCCTCAGAAAAGGGCTGATGATGAACGCAATCAAAACACAATGCATCTTTATAGGGACTCGACAATTACTATCGAAATTATCAAGAAACATCAAAATACAACTCCATGACAACACAATCGAACCAACCACACATGTAAAAATCTTGGTGCATATATAGACAGGTATATGGTATTCGACAAACATATTAATGAAATGAACACAAAAGTAATGGGAACTCTAATGTATGGTAATAGAATTAAGGATTACTTTTACAAAGGAACTCGCAAAATCATTGTACAATCACTAGTGCAAAGCATTTTAAATTACTGTAATATAATATGGGGAACAACAAACACTACTATTGTAACAAATGCCCCAAAACTCCAGAATTTTGCAGCTAAAATTGTAGATGAAAGAGCAAAAAAATACGACCATGTAACCCCTATCATAAAAGATCTAGGATGGTTAACCATAAAAAAGTAAAATAATTCATGACACAGGGGTTGCCATCTTCAAATACCTAAATACTCTATACCCTGATTACCTCCTAAATCTTTACCCTGTAACTGATGTCACCTGCAGTACCACAAGGCAACGCAATAATCTCTATGTTCCCAAGGTTAACACGGATGTTGGTGCAAGATCCCTATTAGTACAGGGACCTATAACTGTGGAATGAACTTCCCCAGTATGTCAAGGAGACCAATAATTTAAAAACCTTTAAGATAAGACTAAAAAATGTACTCCTTGATAAATACTGAAAACCAAAACAAAACAACTACTGTATGTGTATTGTTACAGAACAGAGAAAGATAACGTACACTTTAAGTGAGAATACTAATAATCGCTACTGTCCCGTAAAGGTCCAGGTTCAAAACAAAAGAGTTAGGTAAAATTACAAGTTAAAGTTTAATGCTCAAACTAATAAAAAACATTCAGGACTCATAAGGATAATGTAATTGCAAATAAACAGGTTAAATATATGGTTAACTGCAATAGCCTCTATTAACACGAAATTAGCAAGAGTAAATTTATCTAAGTCAGCCCTGATAAAATGAGATGCCAGATAATACTCAGTGAATGCCAGATAAATTATTACAGATACAAACTATTATCAAAAATGACTGACATAAAACCCAACATTAATCAAAAACCTCACTAGGCCTAAGAATTGACCTTATGCTACACAGTACAAGAAAAAATGCAATAACACTTATACTCAAATTACACACAGCTGCTAGATGTTTGGAGATTTCTTGAGCACTCACAATAATAATATCTGTACAGGGGAGGACAGAGATGTGAATAAAATGAGGAGCAGATCTAAGTGGCAATGATGCAGAGACTGAGCTCATTATATAGGGGCCGGCAGAGCTTGATACAACTTGTAAGAAGGACGCGCAAATGAAGCGATGGGGACAAACAGTTGAAAATCCCGCTCTGAATAACAGAGAGAACGACTTACTCTACTATAACGGTAGAAGGGGGGGACTGAGGCAGAACACGCTCGTGATCAAACATGCAGCATACTGTGCGTTAAAATTACACAAAGGATGATGAAATCACAGGCTATGTAACACCTCCCCACAAAGAAAAAAGAAATTTACAAGGGAAATTTCTTATTACTCTAAAACAATCTGTATATGGCATTACAGACCATGCAAAGGTCTTTCCTAATGTTACAAAACATGAGATCTCCCTAGCACGTTCAGTCACAGGCACTTGCCAGTATCCCTTAACAAATCAAACTTACTTATGTACCTAGCCTTTCCAATCTTGTCTATGCAATCTTCCACACGAGGGAGAGGGTAAGTGTCTGTTCTGGTTATCTGATTAACACGTCTGTAGTCAATGCAAAGCCGCTGTGACCCACCTGGCTTAGGGACTAGAGTGACAGGAGAACTCCACTCGCTCTGACAGGGCTCAATCATCTTGTGGTCCAACAGGTAGCCAAGCTCCTTCTGGATGAGAGGAACTTTCACTGGGTTCACACGGTAAGGAGGCAATTTAATTGGCTTTGCGTCTCCAACATCGACATCATGCATCAACACAGTGGTTCTTCCTGGAGTGGCACGGAACACTTGCGGGTACTCCTGCAGTAATGCCGAAAACTCCTGCCTTTCCTTGGGAGGTAGATGAGAAAGCTTAGTCTGGAGATCATTCATGATATCAGGATTCTTCTCCAAACTATCACTCAGGCTCATACTGCATGGGAGAGCTTCACTTGCAGACTCGGGTGGAACAGCTACAGTGCAGACTGGATTATTTTCGTCCCGCCTGTGATATAACTTTAGCATGTTGATGTGACATAGTTGCTTGTTCTTTCTACGATCTGGTGTGGCGATGACATAGTTGACATCACTGAGTTTCTTCTCCACGAAATAAGGGCCACTAAACTTGGCTTGAAGAGGTTGCCCATGAACTGGTAGCAGAATCAAAACCTGATCTCCTGGCTGAAAGTGGCGTAACCTGGACTTCTTATCATACCAAGTCTTCATCTTCTCCTGAGCAGCTCCTAAATTCTCTCTCGCCAGCTGTAAAGCAGTGGACAGCCGTTCTTTGAACTTCATCACATACTCCAGCAGGTTGACGTCATCTTCCTCCGACAGCCAGCATTCCTTGAGTAGCTTAAGGGGTCCTCTTACTTCATGGCCAAACAGTAGTTCAAAAGGTGAGAAGCCCAGTGATTCATTTCGAGATTCTCTTGCGGCAAACACAACGAATGGAAGACCTTTATCCCAGTCTTTCTGATGTTCCAAACAGTATTTCTTGAGCATCGATTTGAGTGTTTGATGATATCTCTCCAACGTTCCTTGGGTCTGGGGATGGTAAGCTGAAGACGTGATCTGGGAGATGCCCAACTCTTTCAGAGACTGCTTGAAAACATTCGACATGAAATTACTTCCCCGGTCTGACTGTACCTCCTTAGGCAGACCAAACTTTGTGAAGAACCCTAGCATTTCCTTAACCACGTTCTTTGCTGAGATATTTCTAAGTGGAATGGCTTCAGGATAACGAGTAGCCATATCAATCAGGGTCAACACATAAGAAAATCCTGAAGAAGTCTTAGGAAGAGGGCCCACAATATCCACCAATACACGGGTGAAAGGCGCCTCAAAAGGAGGAATGGGAACTAGAGGTGCAACCTTTTCGGTCTGATTACACTTCCCCACAACTTGACAGGTGTGACAAGACTTACAATACCAGGAAACATCCCTGAAGATACCTGGCCAGTAGAAGTGTTTCAAAATGCATGCCACAGTCTTCCTCACTCCAAGGTGTCCTACCAAACTGGAATCATGAGCCACTCGAATGATATCCTGCCTACAAACACGAGGGATGACAACTTGATGTACAACCTCCCATTCACAGTCGGCTGATGCTGTTGGGGGTCTCCACTTCCTCATAAGTACTCCTGACTTTACATAATAACAAGTAGAAGCACCGGCTGACTCTTCTTCACTGCAAGCAGAGTTAGCTAGACCTTTCAACACAGGGTCAGCAACCTGCAACTCAACCAACTCTTGACGAGACAAATTATCAACACTACGGGGTACTGCCTCATCTGGTGAGTGGTCCAAATTAGCAAGAAAAGTGTCAGCTAGGATAACATCATCATCATCATTATCCTCTAAATCACCAGTAACTTTAGACTTAGCCCTAGTGACAGCACATGCTGGGAACACATCAGGGACATCATAATCCTGGGCCGCAGCCACTGGCTCACTAGACAATGAGGAGCTGGACACACTTGACTTCCACCAATATCATTTCCAAGTAAGAAAGTTACACCTGACATTGGGAGTGTCTCAACCAACCCAACCATAACGGAACCATTAACAAAACCAGACTCTAAATTCACTCTGCACAGAGGGATAGAGAAATAATTATTCCCTACACCTTGTAAGATTACAGTTTCATCAGAGGAATTAACATTAGAGCCTAGATCACTGGTCAGCATAAGGGATTGGCAGGCACCTGTATCACGATATATTTGAACTGATTTCCTGTCATTACTGTCCAGAGGACTGACAAAACCATCAGACAGGAAATTAGCACATGAACTCTTGAGAGTGTCACCCACGTTACTGCTCAAAAGAGGAGCTCCATCATGAGAAGTTAAGTTACCCCTCAAAGCAGGTTCAGTTAACTCAGTTAAAGCATTCTGGGAACTCTCAAGAGTGGACACTAGACCAATTGACTGAATATTTAAAGACTCCTTTTTGTTCACATCACACTGTCTCCTGAAACATCTCTCCGTAGTATGACCAAGCTTACTACAATAAGTACATTTACTTTTCTGAAATCAAGAGGTGAAGCTGGTATTTACTTCCTGAGAAACATCATCCTTATTCTCTTTCCTGTTACCTGTACTCTGAGTAGAGGCAACGTACTTACTCTCAGCTTTCCCTTTTTCTTTAGAATATCTCTTGTGAGTGAGAACATACTCATCAGCTAAAACTGCAGCATCAGACAAATTATCTATTCTTTTCTCATCAAGATATAGGCTTACATCTTTATAAATACACCTTTTGAAGTCCTCCAGCAAAATCATCTGCTTAAATTTGTCAAAATCAGAATCCACATTCTTAGAATTTAACCACTGCTCTAACAGATCTTCTTTGATTTTTGCATACTCAACATGGGATTGCTTATCTTGCTTATAAGTTGTCCTAAATTTTACTCTATAGGCTTCAGGAACAAGCTCATAGGCCTTAAGAATCAAGCTCTTAACTACATCATAATTATCAGATTGATCCTGAGGCAAAGATGCATAAGTTACTTGAGCTTTACCGGTGAGAACAGTTTGAAGGAGTACTGGCCAATACTCCTTGGGCCAACTAAAACCTGTAGCTACCCTCTCAAACAACTGAAAATACTTTGTTAAATCAGATTCATTAAAAGGAGGGACAAGTTTAACATTTTTAGCCACATCAAAATCATCAGAGCTAGATGATCCAGTTCCACCTTGTTTCATGCGATACTCATGGTCTGCCTGAATCCTGGCAAGTTCAATTTGTGCCTGTATCTGTGCCTCCTGAATACGAGCATTTGCCTGAAATTCAGCCTCCTTAGCTTTTGCCTCCTGCAGGGCTAGCTGTAACTTATCTAATTCAATCTGCGTTTGCTCATTTGGAGGAGTTACATTAAACAAGCTTTCATTAATCATGTCAACAATTTGATCTTTAGAATGATGAGAGCGAACAGCAATTCCCAATTGTTGAGCAACAAGCTTAAGTTCATTCTTTGTTCTGTTTTCTATATCACACACTGTTTGCACATTTGACAAAAAATCTTTGGCTTCATCAAGTGTAGTAATAGTAGACATCATGAATAAGTAACAGTCACAAAATATCAAGCAATATCCTTATGATAATATCCTGAATATCCTGATAAGAGGTCGCCAAATTTATGTTACGGAACAGTGAAAGATAATGTACACTTTAAGTGAGAATACTAATAATCACTACTGTCCCATAAAGGTCCAGGTTCAAAACAAAAGAGTTAGGTAAAATTACAAGTTAAAGTTTAATGCTCAAACTAACAAAAACATTCAGGACTCATAAGGATAATGTAATTGCAAATAAACAGGTTAAATATATGGTTAACTGCAATAGCCTCTATTAACACGAAATTAGCGAGAGTAAATTTATCTAAGTCAGCCCTGATAAAATGAGATACCAGATAATACTCAGTGAATGCCAGATAAATTATTACAGATACAAACTATTATCAAAAATGACTGACATAAAACCCAACATTAATCAAAAACCTCACTAGGCCTAAGAATTGACCTTATGCTACACAGTACAAGAAAAAATGCAATAACACTTATACTCAAATTACACACAGCTGCTAGATGTTTGGAGATTTCTTGAACACTCACAATAATAATATCTGTACAGGGGAGGACAGAGATGTGAACAAAATGAGGAGCAGATCTAAGTGGCAATGATGCAGAGACTGAGCTCATTATATAGGGGCCGGCAGAGCTTGATACAACTTGTAAGAAGGACGCGCAAATGAAGCGATGGGGACAAACAGTTGAAAATCCCGCTCTGAATAACAGAGAGAACGACTTACTCTACTATAACGGTAGAAGGGGGGGACTGAGGCAGAACACGCTCGTGATCAAACATGCAGCATACTGTACGTTAAAATTACACAAAGGATGATGAAATCATAGGCTATGTAACAGTATGTACAAACTAACTACTCTCTCTCTCTCTCTCTCTCTCTCTCTCTTCTGCGCTAAACCTCGCCTCCCACCCCCTGGCCTACACCACCCTCGTAGCCATCCCTCAGTAAACACTCCCCCACCCCCACACTACCAGTCCCCTTAACCCCTCAGCACACTAGTACTAATCTTTACCAATCCTTACTAGTACCTCTATCAACTACTGTTACTGTTACTATTAATATTATTATATCTGTTACTATTACTAGTACTACTACTACTACTATTATTATTATTATTATTATTATTATTATTATTGTTATTAATATTAATATTATTATTATTACTATTATTATAATTATTACTGTTATTATTATCACTATCATCATTATTTTCAGTTATTGTTATTATTATTACTCATATTACTACTACTACTACTACTATTACTGCTACTGCTAGTACTACTACTACTACTAATACTTCTATTACTCATCCTACTACTACTACTATTACTCCAACTACTACTTCTACTACTTCTTTTATTATTATCATAAGGAACTCGCCTATCTCTGACAGTAACATTAAGAATCGTCTTATCTGTAAATCTATTTAATGTGCAATAAATGAACTTAACCCTTAGGCACCAACGGTGTATAATGATAAGGAAGAACATATGAAGTAACCCATATGTATATTCTACTGGAGTTCTTCATTACTTCTGTAATAAATATATGAAGAATCCAAGTCTAAAACTGCAATGTAAATAATGATACAATTTAATATATAACAACACATTGTATATATATAATGCTACAGGACATGTACCCAAATAAGGTTGCAGTCTTAGAAAAAATTAGGCTGTCATTCTTCAGTCACGTATTGTAAATACTTTGTGTATATGTTATGTAACAAGAATAGCCACTGTTGGTGGAAATAAACATTATTGTTTTTATTAGTATCATTATTATTATTACATCAGGAGGTCACCCTCCACTTAGCGGTAGGAGGGTCAATGTCAGGTGGGTCGGGCCTAAAATTTCAAATGGGCTAAAAATTGTAAGTTTTCACCCGATTTACTCCAAATTTTATATGACATCTTTGACTAAATATCCTGTTGTGTTTATACCCCCCTGGGGGTAGGCTTCCCTGGGGGTAGGGGGGTTTGTCAAGAATACTCCCCCAGTATCCCTGCTTGTCGTAAAAGGCGACTAAAAGGGTTGGCGGAGGGTTAGTGCCCCTCCCCGGAAAACAACTAACTAAAAAACCAAACAATAAGCCTCGGACAAGGACTGACCAAACGTTGACGACCAAGGACCGGACAAAGGACATTGCAATTGGAACGTGGAATGTAAGGGAAGCAAATGATGAGGTGAAAGAGAGAGAGATTGTCCAGGTGCTTGAGGATGCGAAAGTGGATGTATGTGGAATAACTGAAACAAAATGGAGAGGAGAAAGTGTGAGAGAATGGGAGTATGGATGGGGTATATGTGCAGGAGTAGGTGAGAATGAGAGGGCAAAGGAAGGAGTATGTATAGTTGTGAGTAAAAGATGGAAGAGGAGCATAAGACAGTATGGATCAGTTGGATCAAGGATTGTGTGGGTAAAGTTGAAAGTTGGAATACAAATGTGGGCGATTGTGTGTGTGTATGCACCAACGCAAGATCGTGCTAGAAGAGTGAGAGAAGAGTTCTGGACAAATGTATAAGTGTGCATGGAAAAGTTTGGAAGGAATGATAGAGTGTTTTTGATTGGTGATATGAATGGTGAAGTTGGGAATGTGAACGTGGATGGAATAGTTGGTGAGTGGGGTGTGCCTGCTGAGATAGATGAGAATGAGAGTGCGTTAGTGGACATTTGTGCTGGGAGGGGGTTGATGATAGCCAATACCCTCTTCAGGCATAAAATGATCCACAGGTATTCATGGCGAGTGATGAGAAGGGTGGGTGGTGAATTGAGTGAAAGGAAGGCAATGATTGATTATGTGTGTGTGGATGAAAGGATGCGAAGATGTATATTGGATGCAAGAGTTTATACAGGTTGGGGGAGTGGACTTTCTGACCACTACTTGGTGGTGGCCAGAGTTAAAGTTCAAGTAAGATGGAGGAATAGAAGAAGGGAAAGACGAGAGGAAGGAGTAGTTGCAAGGAGAGTGGAAAGGTTACAAGAGGATGAGAAAAAGGAAGAGTATAAGAGAGAAGTGGAGGAACGATTGGGCAAATATGAGTTGGAGCAGATGGGGGACGTGGAAGGTGTGTGTAGAATATTTACAGAAGAAATATGTGCAGCATGTGATGTGGTGTGTGGAAGGAAGAGAAGACGGAGGGGAGTGCAAGGAACAGCGTGGTGGACTGAAGAGGTGAAACGGGCTGTGGCACAAAAGAAGAAAGCATACAATGAATGGATGAGAAACAGGGGCGTGGAAGAAGTTGAGAGGCGGAAGAGAGAGTTATATGTAGAAAGAAAGAGAGAGGTGAAAAGATTAGTAAGAGAGAGTAAGAAGAGAGTGGATGAGGAATTTGGAAGGAATTTGAGTGTAAAGTGGAGGGACTGTAAGAAAATGTTCTGGAAAGAGGTGAAAAGAGCAAGACAGGGTGGAACTGAAGTTAGCAGGGGAGTGAAAGATAAAAATGGTAGATTACTAGTGGAGAAGGGAGAAAAAGTGAGCAGATGGAGAGAACACTTTAAGGAATTGTTGAACGTGGAGGATGGAAGTTATGCGAGTATAAGTGGCTGGGGAATGGCTGGAAGAAGGAGGGAGGTGAGAAGACAGGAAGAAATCAGTAGGATAGAAGTTGTGGAAGCAATGAAGAAAGTTAAATCAGGGAAAGCCCCAGGAATTGATGGAGTGTGTGGTGAAATGCTGAAGCATGGGGGAGAGATAGTAGTAGAATTGATGTGGAAGATGTGCAGATTGGCCTGGGAGGAAGGTAGAGTCCTGGAGGATTGGAAGTCAGGTATAATTATTCCCTTGTACAAAGGAAAAGGGGAAAAAGAAGTGTGTGGTAATCATAGGGGCATTTGTCTTCTTATTATAATAGGAAAGTATATGGTAGGATACTTATTGACAGAGTTAGAGAAAGAACAGAGGAATTAGTTGGAGAAGAACAGGGAGGCTTTAGGAAGGGAAGAGGTTGTGTAGATCAGATATTCATTCTCAGATCTTTAGTGGAAAAGTTTCTAGAGAAGGGAAAGAAGTTGTATGCGGCTTTCATGGATTTGGAGAAAGCATATGACAGGGTGGATAGACAAGGATTGTGGAAAGTGTTAAGAATATATGGAATAGATGGGAAGTTGTTGAATGCTGTGAAGAGTATGTACGATGGTGCGAAGGCTGCAGTGCGTGTGGATGGTGAACTAAGTGAATTTTTCTCTTTGAAAGTTGGTTTGAAACAGGGATGTGTCATGTCTCCATGGTTGTTCAATCTGTACATGGATGGGGTAATAAAAGAGGTACAAGGTAGGGTAGTGGATGTTGGAGTGGCCCTGGTGAGAGAGGATAGTGTTTGGAAACTCCCTGTACTGTTGTTTGCAGATGATACCGTGTTGTTGAGTGAAGACGAAGGGGAGCTGCAGGGCTTGGTGGATGAGTTTGAGAGAGTGTGTAAGAAACGGAATCTAAAGGTGACTGTAGGGAAGAGTAAAGTGATGGTCTTTGAGAGAGGTGAAGTCAGTGAATGTACAGCGAGGTTGGATGGTGAGGAATTGGAAAATGTGAGTACGTTTAAGTACTTGGGTAGTGTGATGAGTAAGGATGGAGGTTTGGAGGGTGAAGTGCTTGAAAGGGTACAGCAGGGAAGAAAGGCTGCTGGTTCTTTGAAAGCAGTGATAAGAAACAGGGAAGTGAGCATGGAAGTGAAAAAGTTACTACATGACAGTATTGTGATACCAACTCTAACGTACGGAAGTGAAGCTTGGACGTTGTTGGAAGGACACAAGTCAAGAGTGAGAGCCGTGGAAATGAGTTATTTAAGAGGAGCCTGTGGAGTCACATGGAGAGACAGGCTGAAGAATGAGGATATAATGGAGCGTTGTGGTGTTGATGTGGATGTGATAGGAAGCGTTATGAGGAACACACTGAGGTGGTTTGGCCATGTGGAGAGGATGGAGGGTGAAAGACTGACGAAGAGAGTGTATGTGAGTGAGGTGGAGGGGGAAAGAGGGAGGGGGAGGCCGAGGATGAGATGGAGAGATGGGGTGGAGAGGTATATGAGAGGGGGGGGTGAGAGTTGGGAGCAGGGGAGTGAAATGGCGGGGGACAGGGCGACTTGGAGGAGATTTGTTTGTGGCCACCCCAAACGGGATTGAGGCGTCTGGCAATTGATAGATAGATAGATAGTTTATACGTCAGTACTAAAATGACTGCCGGGCACTGGTTTCCTGTGCCAAGCACCGCTTTTTGTTCTTTAAGACGCTAAGATGATCCAGCAAGTAGTTTCCAAGATTGAGCTATTTACAGATTAGTTTCCTTTTATGGATATAGCTCGTATAATACAATGTGCCAGTTTCATTTATAAGGATATAAACCTGGGCTTATACTCTTCCTTTCTGTAAGATACGAAGAGAATCCAGCAAGAATTTTCCATAATACTGTATAATACCAGAAAGCGCTGAGAGAGAGCTTACCTCCGCCAATGCCATATAGGATCCGGATCCGCCCCGTACTTAATCTTTTCGTTTTTGGTCCATGGCCCATCATTCCATAAAATTTCATTGAAATTCACTACGAAATTTTGGAGATATTGTGCACGATACACTGGATCCAGATCCGTCCCAAAATTTAATCATTCTTCCTTGGCCCATAGCCCACCATTCCACAAAATTTCATCAAAATCCGCTCACAACGTTTTGAGTAATCCTGCTAACAGACAGACAGACAAATAAACCAACGCGGGTAAAACACAACCTCCTTGGTGGGGGTAAGACAGATTTTTCCTTATATGGTCATAGCTCGTGAAGTACAGACAATATGGCAATTTTACCTATACGGGCATCAACTACGACACATACTCTATCTTTCTGTGTGATAGGAAGCCAATCCACCTGGTAGTTTACGAGATACAGGCCCGGACGGAAAGACGGACGGACAGGGGCGATTCCTATATCCCCACTATATGGAATAATGGTGAGGATAATAACAGTGATAGTTATAAAAATAATAATAATAATGACAATGGTAATGGGAGTAGTACTGATACACTGCTGCTGCTACTACTACTACTACTACTACTAAATTATTATTATTATCATTATTATTATTATTATTATAAAGTGAAAAATACAACGAAACAGTCATATATAAGAAGAAAAATGACACTGACGAAAAAAGGAAATAAATCTGTGTGTGTGTGTGTGTGTGTGTGTGTGTGTGTGTGTGTGTGTGTGTGTGTGTGTGTGTGTGTGTGTGTGTGTGTGTGTGTGTGGTGTGTGTGTGAAAACAATATTATACATAACTTATTCTTAGTGGGATAGTAGGCTTCGTATCACTATTATTATTATTATTATTATTATTATTATTTATCGGTAGTAGGTGGGGGCGCTCACCATCCACTCACTCGAGGTTGTGCTGCTCTCGGATGTCTGCCCTTTCCTCTATTCCATCCTTCTTGTCTTCCATTATCTTTTGTCTTTTCTTCCTTCATTCTGTCCTCGTCCTTCTGCCTATGGGTAACTTTATATTCCTTCTTCTGGTTTTCTTTCCTTCATTCTTTCCTCTTCCTTCTGCCTGTGGATGAGTCTACACTGAGTGACAAGCCAAATGGTTTCCTGTTCACCAGGAAACCATTTACTACGCTGGGTGGTATCCATATAACCAGATTTTGGCGCCTGGTGGTTTAGTGGGTAATTACGGTGCTCCAATCGGATTAAGCCGGTGATTGCTCACGTAATGCCACTCAGGAGTGAGTGAGGCTGGTCACTCATCTTAAATATCAGGACTGCCTTGCCTAGCCCCGGCCTCCTACGCTCCTCATGGGACAATGTAGTATTGGATGATAGATGGATTATTATTATTATTATATTTTAGCATAAAACATTTCTACACTTTTGAGCGTTATTTATATTGCTCAATATTGAAACAGATTGCAGTAATGCAAGAGCATATCAATGTGCAATGATCAGAATAAACATCTGAGGAAAATGTGCAACGAGATCTCAGTTTAAAATTCCATATCGACATACGGTACTTTGCATCTAAGACAGGAGAGGATATCGGTGTGTGGACAGAATAAATCGCTAGTGAAGAGCTATAACGATTTTTCAAAAGGCACTTAACATCACGAATCTCAAAAAAATAAGAAAAAAGTCATACACTGCCGTACCTGAACTCAAAGCAGGAAGAACAGCCAGTAAAATGCACAGCAAAGCGAAAGAAGCCATGGCGTTCATCCACCTTGGTGTCAGGGTCCACACTGAACTCCCACACTCCACGCTTGTGTCGGCTGGCCCAGCAGCTACAAGTGTAGTAAGGGGGAGGAGCTAGTGACGTCATAATAGCTAGCCAATCAGAACACAGATTGAACTGTCATATACTGCTATATAGAGAATTATTGTTATTATTTACTCGGTTTTATTAAAACTATCAGGAATAAAACAAAAATTCCTCTACTTTATTTTTGCAAAGTGTTTAGTATACTAATAAACTCCTACATGAACATTTCTCCTGCGCCATCTGTTGGGTCAAATGGCACTTCTTTCAGCTGCTTCGTTGTTCAATCCTCAGGTGTTTCTGAGTCACACAGTGGCTGGCTAGGGGAACGGACTTTTGTTCGTGATAGTACTGTACCAAACTAGGAAGAGCCTCTTCACGACGATGCTTCGCGAGAAGGGGAAGAGGTTGTTTAATACTACCAACCTTTCTACCTGGCCCTATAACCTCGACCGTTGACCCCTTGTTCTTAAAAGCGACAGGCTACCACTTTAAAGATCCTCAATCTTTCACACAAAATTTGGCTAAAATCGGATAAAAAGTATCTGAGATATCTCCGGCCGGAAGTATTCTCATGTAGTGCGACTGTGAGAATAGTTCCGGAGAAGGGAAAGGGATGAGGACAGGGAGGGGAGAGGGAAGAGCGAAGGGAAGGGCTAAAGAGGATAAGAGTTCTGGGTTGGGGGAGAGAAGCTGGGGAAGGGGCGAGATGAATCATAGATATCTGAGGAGAGCAACCAGGATGAGAGAGAGAGAGAGAGAGAGAGAGAGAGAGAGAGAGAGAGAGAGAGAGAGTTGCTAAAGTTTAAGAGAGGGGAAAAAAGGTTTTGTATGTTTGTGGAAGAGAGTGGGGGAGTTGGTATTGTGTGGGAAGAAGGAAGAGGTTCAGGGAGAAAAAAGTAAGTTGGAGAGGAAGGGGAAAGAGTTCAGTAAAGGGGGGAGAGAGAGAGAGACAGAGAGAGAGAGAGGCTAAACTCTTGTGGTTACGTCTTCACTGTTGTATTCTGCCTAACGCGAAACTATTATTATTATTATTATTATTATTATTATTGTGTGGGTAAGATTGAGAGTTGGAAATGTGGGCGATTGTGTGTGTGTATGCGCCAACTCAAGATCGTGAGAGCAGAGTGAGAGAAGAGTTCTGGACAAACGTGGAAGTGTGCATGGAAAAGTTTGGAAGGAATGAGAGAGTGTTATTGATCAGTGATATGAATGGTAAAGTAGGGAATGTGAAGGTGGATGGAATAGTTGGTGAGTGGGGTGTGCCTGCTGAGACAGATGAGAATGGCAGTGCGTTATTGGACATTTGTGCTGGGAGGGGGTTGGTGATAGCCAATACCCTCTTCAGGCACAAAATGATCCACAGGTATACATGGCGAGTGATGAGAAGGGTGGGTGGTAAACTGAATGAAAGGAAGGCAATGATTGTTTATGTGTGTGTAGATGAAAGGATACGAAAATGTGTAATGGATGCAAGAGCTTATAGAGGTTGGGGGAGTGAACATTCTGACCACTACTTGGTGGTGGCCAGAATCAAGATCCCTTTAAGATGGAGAAATAGAAGAAGGGAAGGACGGGAACAAGGAGTATTTGTAAGGAGAGTGGAAAGGTTACAAGAGGATGAGAAAAAGGCAGAGTATAAGAGAGAAGTGAAGGAACCATTTGGCAAATATGAATTGGAGCAGATGGGGGACGTGGAAGGTGTATGCAGGATATTTACAGAAGAAATATGTGCAGCATGTGATGTGGTGTGTGGGGTGAAGAGAAGACGGAGGGGTGTGCAAGGAACAGCGTGGTGGACTGAAGAGGTGAGACAGGCTGTGGCACAAAAGAAGAAAGCATACAATGAATGGATGAGAAATAGGGGCATGGAAGAAGTTGAGAGGGGGAAGAGAGAGTCATATGTAGAAAGAAAGAGAGAGGTGAAAAGATTAGTAAGAGAGAGTAAGAAGAGAGCGGAGGAGGAATTTGGAAGGAACTTGAGTGTAAAGTGGAGGGACTGTAAGAAAATGTTCTGGAAAGAGGTGAAAAGAGTAAGACAGGGTGGAAATGAAGTTAGCAGGGGAGTGAAAGATAAAAATGGTAGATTACTAGTGGAGAAGGGAGAAAAAGTGAGCAAATGGAGAGAAAATTTAAAGGAATTGTTGAAGATAGAGGATGGAAGTAATGCAAGGATAAGTGGCTGGGGAATGGCTGGGAGAAGGAGGAAGGTGAGAAGACGAGATTTGTCAGTAGGATAGAAGTTGTGGAAGCAATGAAGAAAGTTAAACTGGGGAAAGCCCCAGGATATTGATGGAGTGTGTGGTGAAATGCTGAAGCATGGGGGAGAGATAGCAGTAGAATGGATGTGGAAGATGTGCAGATTGGCCTGGGAGGAAGGTAGAGTCCCGGAGGATTTGAAATCAGTTATAATTATTCCCTTGTACAAAGGAAAAGGGGAAAAAGAAGTGTATGGTAATATTAGGGGCATCTGTCTTCTTAGTATAATAGGAAAAGTGTATGGTAGGATACTTACTGACAGAGTTAGTGAAAGAACAGAGGAATTAGTTGGAGAAGAACAGGGAGGCTTTAGGAAGGGAAGAGGTTGTGTAGATCAGATATTCATTCTTAGATATTTAGTGGAAAAGTTTCTAGAGAAGGGAAAGAAGTTGTATGCGGCTTTCATGGATTTGGAGAAAGCACATGACAGGGTGTATAGACAAGGATTGTGGAAAGTATTAAGAATATATGGAGTAGATGGGAAGTTGTTGAATGCTGTGAAGAGTATGTATGACGGTGCTAAGGCTGCAGTGCATGTGGATGGTGAACTGAGTGAATTTTTCTCTTTGAAAGTTGGGTTGAAACAGGGATGTGTCATGTCTCCATGGTTGTTCAATCTGTACATGGATGGGGTAATAAAAGAGGTACAAGGTAGGGTAGTGGATGTTGGAGTGGCCCTGGTGAGAGAGGGTAGTGTTTGGAAACTCCTTGTACTGTTGTTTGCAGATGATACTGTGTTGTTGAGTGAAGATGGAGAGCTGCACGGCTTGGTGGATGAGTTTGGGAGAGTGTGTAAGAAACGGAATCTAAAGGTGAATGTAGGGAAGAGTAAAGAGATGGTCTTTGAGAGAGGTGAAGTCAGTGAATGTGCAGCGAGGTTGGATGGTGAGGAATTGGAAAATGTGAGTACGTTTAAGTACTTGGGTAGTGTGACGAGTGAGGATGGAGGTTTGGAGGGTGAAGTGCTTGAAAGGGTACAGCAGGGAAGAAAGGTTGCTGTTCCTTGAAAGCAGTGATAAGAAACAGGGAAGTGAGCATGGAAGTGAAAAAGTTACTACATGACAGTATTGTGATACCAACTCTAATGTATGGAAGTGAAGCTTGGACGTTGCTGGAAGGACACAAGTCAAGAGTGAGAGCAGTGGAAATGAGTTACTTAAGAGGAGCCTGTGGAGTCACATGGAGAGGCAGGCTGACAAATGAGGATATAAAGGAGCGTTGTGGTGTGGATGTTATAGGAAGCGTTATGAGGAATACACAGAGGTGGTTTGGCCATGTGGAGAGGATGGAGGGTGAAAGACTGATGAAGAGAGTGTATGTGAGTAAAGTGGAGGGGGTAAGAGGGAGGGGGAGGCCGAGGATGAGATGGAGGGATGGGACTGAGAGGTATATGAGAGAGGGGGGTGTAAGCTGGGAGCGGGGCAGTGAAATGGCGGGGGACAGGGCGACGTGGAGGCGATTTGTTTGTAGCCACCCCGAACGGGATTAAGGCGTCCCGCAATAGATAGATAGATAGATTATTATTATTATTATTATTATATTCATAAGCCTGAGTGTGTTAAAAGTGATATCTATCACCCATTTCCTTTGGGGACCACTCTAGTGTTCTATTCTACTCAAAGCTAGACGATTTTATTTAGCTGAGACGAAGTCTAAAGAACCTGAGAATATTACATCCAATACACAGGAATTACAGGTAAGAGAGGGCCTATTTGCCCATAAGTAAGATATATATATATATATATATATATATATATATATATATATATATATATATATATATATATATATATATATATATATATATATATATATATATATATATATATATATAATTCTAGGAAGAAGGAACCAAGGGCCACGAGCCTGCAATAACTGTTCCTTCCAAGAGAAAAACAAAATATAAGAAAGAGCCAAATTCAAGATCCATTCATTTCGAGATGCCTGGACACACTGCGTTTGAAAGACTGGAGATCATAGCTAACAGGAAATACAGACAGAGGGAGACTGTTCCAGAGCTGACCTATTGCATAAATGAAGGACTGGGAGTAACGGTTAACTCTTGCATAAGAGAGTTGGGCACAAAAGGGTTGAGAGTTTGCTGCTAGACGGGTGTTATGCGCCCGTCATAGAGGTGGAGGAATGCAAGCAGACAGTTCAGAGGAGCAGTGACCACTGATGTAGCGATAGAAAAACATAAAGATGCAACAGTGCGGCGAAGAGAGAGAGATTGAAGGGAGCTAGCAAGAGGAGGAGAGTTAATGAGACGAAAAGCCTTTGACTCTACCCTATTGAGAAGAGCTGTGGGAAGCCTCCCCACACATGAGAGTTGTACTCCACACAGGGGCGGACAAAACCCGTGTATAGAGTCAACAATTGTACAGGAGTAAAGATGGAAAGGAGTCGGCTTAGCACATCTAATCTCTTGGAAGCAGATTTTACAAGAGATGTATTATGATCTTTCCAAGATAAGTCCCACGGGAATGAAACCCCAAGCATGTTCAAGGATGATGTAGGATTAAGCTGAATATTATTAAACATTAGTAGGTACACTTGTGGAAAAGTTTGTTGGGTTGATAAGTGTAAGAACTGAATCTTCGATGCATTAAAAACAACAAGATTATTTTTACCCTAGTCGGAGATACGAGCCAATTCAGACACTGAGTGTGCCATAGCCTCATCCCTTGTTTGCTGATGTAACTGCTGATGTGGACATTGCGGGAACTTAATGGATAGGTGAAGGGTGTAGTCATCAACATACAAGTGGATAGGGTTAAACGTACAGCTTAGTTGGTCAGTGATGAATAAAAGGAAGAGAGTCAGTGATAGGACAGAGCCCTGAGAAACACCGCTGTTGAAAGATCTCGGAGAAGAACGATGACCGTCTACAACAGTGGCTATAGAACGGCCAGAAATGAAGCTAGAGATGAAGGCACAGATAGAAGGATAGAAACCGTAACAGGGCAGTTTGAAAATTAAAGATTTTTGCCAGACTCGATCGAAAACCTTTGCGATGTCAAGTGCAATGGCAAAGCTTTCGCCAAAGTCCCGAAAGGAGGATAACCAGGAGTATGAGAGGTAGGTGAGAAGATCGCCAGTGGAATGTCCCTGACGGAACCCATACTGATGATGAGAAAGAAGGTTGTGATAGGAAAGATGCTTTAAAGTTATCGTATTAAGAATTGACTCAAAAACTTTTGAGATACAGGATGTTAAAGCAATTGGACGATAGTTAGAGGGTTGGGAATGGTCACCCTTCCTTAGGACTGGCTGAATGAGAACAAACTTCCAGCAAGAAGGAAAGGTACAAGTTGATAGACAAAGGTGAAAGAGTTTGCCTAGTCAGGGTGTTAGCACAGAAGCACAGTTCTTGAGGACAACAGGAGAGACTCCATCAGGCTCATATGCCTTGTTAATATTGAGGCCTTTGCTGGCAGAAAATACATCAGCTGAAGTAATTTTAATCTCAGCCATGAGGAAGTCAGAGGGGTGGAAGTGATGGAGGAACAGCACTGGAATTGTCTAAGGTGGAATTGGAGGAGAAAGTCTGAGGGAAGAGATCTGCTTTATCAGTAGAAGAAATAGCTACAGAACTATCAGAGTAGGAATGAGGAGGGAAAGATGATGAGGTAAAGTTGTTAGAAAGATTTTTGGCAAGGTGCCAGAAGGAGCGGGAAGAATTCGAGTTGGAGAGCTGAGAGCATTTGTTAAGGATGATATTATTTTTAGCAGAGCGAAGAACAGACTTAGCACGATTCCGGGCAGAAACGTAAAAACGATGTGACTCAGGGATGGGTTGGCTCCAGTACCTTTTATAGGCCCTCTCCTTGTTGCAGACAGCATTAGAACAAGCGTGATTAAACCAAGGCTTTCTTGCATTAGTCAAAGGATATGAGAAAGGAATATATGCTTCCATGCCCGAGAGAATAACCTCCGTAATGCGCAAGGCACACTCAGATGGCTCCCGGCCATGAAAGCAATAATCATTCCTGGGGAAATCAAAGAAGTACTGTCTGAGGGCCTCCCAATCCGCAGCTCCAAAGTGCCAGAGACGACGTTTTTTTGTAGGGTCCGCAGGCCGTACCAGAGCGATAGGATAGGTTAAGGTGATAAGGTTTTGATCGGAGGAGCCCAACGGAGAGAAAAGATTAACAGTGTAAGCAGAAGGATTAGTTATAAGGAAGAGATCAAGTATGTTGGAGCTCTCTCCAAGGCAGTCGGGGATACGGGTACAGTGCTGTACAAGCTGCTCTAGGTCATTAAGGATAGAAAAGGTGTAGGCTTGTTCACCAGGTGGATCAGTGATAGGAGAGGAGAGCCAAAGGTGGTGGTGAACATTGAAATCTCAAAGAATGGAGATTTCAGAGAAAGGAGAAATGGATAGAATGTGTTCCATCGTAGAAGTAAGATTGTCAAAGAATTTTTGATAGTCAGCAGAATTAGGAGATAAGTAAACAACACAGATATATTTAGTCAGAGAATGAGAGGAAAGCCGAAGCCAGAGTGTAGAGAATTCAGAAAAATCGAGTTCAGGAAAACGAGAGCAAGATAAGTTGTTGCATATATATACACAACAGCCACCTTTGGCTTTGAAATGAGTATAGAGAAAGTAGGAGGATATAGAAAAGGGTTTGCTGTCAGTTGCCTCAGACAGCTGAGTCTCAGTTAGGAAAAGAAAGTGAGGTTTAGAGAAGGAGAGGTGGTGCTCAACAGAGCGAAAGTTAGAGGAAAGGCCACGAATGTTGCAGAAATGAAGAAGAAGAGAGTCAGACAGTGGTTCCGGGCACCTTGAGTCGTCACCGGGAGAGGGGCTGAAGGTGGAGGCATTTATGGTCCTCCTCCCCTGGGGACTCCGAGGCTATGTTTTTGGACATCATTTTTTGAAAATTTTGAAAAGGAAGTGTGGTGTGTACTGTGCATGTAGTTTGGTGTTGATAGTTGGAGAAACTTGTATTGGAGAGCATGCTGGTCTACTCTCTGTGTTACTGAGACACTGAAAAAGTTCAGCAAAGGAGGATGGTCGGGATCTAGTCCCGAGGGCTGATGAAACGGGTGGACGGAGCTGGAAGGAGAGAGTGTGTTTTAATGGGCTGCTGAGAACAGGAGAGAGATAGTGAGCAAACTGAATGAAAGAGGAAAGGGGAAGGCAAAAACGATGCAGCTGGGAAAGCATAGTAATTAAAGGTTATTTCTTGGGTACAGAAGAATGGTGATGATGAGAGATAGGGTTTGGATGATGATGATGATGATGATGATGGTCGTGATGATGGTGATGATGATGATGATGATAATGGTGAAGGTGGCGATGATGATGATGATGACAGGAGTATTAAGAGTGATACGGAGTTGCAGGAGAGACACATTAAAAAAAAAAAAAAAAAAAAAAAAACTTATGGAGAGGGGAAAAGGATATTGTAAAGGGAAGGTGAGAGGGGATGCGAGGGTCGGGAAAAGGGGTAAAAAGTGTGAGGAATGGAAAATGGGAGATTAAACGTGGCATACAGGGTGAAAGAAGGCATTAGGGATTGAAAGAAAGGCAATTGAATGGGACATGAGTTAAGGAGGGAAAATGTTGGGATTGGACGTGAGAGGGGTGAGAGAGGTGAAAAAAGAGGAGGGTGAGGACAAAAGTAAGAAGAGGATAAGAAATGAGAGGAGTGAGAAAGGGGACAAGAAAGGGGATGAGTGAGGGTGGGGTAAGACAAGGGTTGGGATTGAGAGGGATGAGAGAGAGAGGAAAAGAGAGAGGAATAAGAAAGGTTAATTATATAGGCAAAAGAAGAGCTTCGAGGGATAGGAACTTGAAGCGGGGAAAGAGGAGGAGTTGGGGAATGAAAGTTAAGGAATGAAAGGAGAAAGGAGTGGCGGCGAGAGAGGAGAGGCAAAAAGAGGAACTGGTGAGGAAGGCAGTGGTGTCAGATGGGATTTCCGAGGGTGAGACTGAGTGAGGTAGTGAGAGATAAAGTGGAATGTATAAATCAGGGAGGAGGAGGAGGAGGAGGAGGAGGTGAAGTGAGTGGAGGAGGAGGTGAAGTGGGAGGAGGAATTGGAGGAGGTGAATGAAAAGGAAGAGAAGGAAGAGAGGAAAGGGCGAAGGCAGGGTGAGGAGAAAAGGAATATAGGCCAGGGAAGACAAAAATGTAAAAGATTGGGAATTGAACTTAAAATGAAGGCAGAGAGATGTAACTGTAAAAGATGGGACACAAGGGAGGGCAAGGGACCGTGGGAGGTGTGGTGTAACTCGAGGTGCAGAGAAGGGTGGGAAAACAGGCAAGTATACAAGACGGTGTAAGGGGACTGAAACTGAGGTCCAAGGGAAGTAAGGTACGAACAAGTAAGCATTAGAAAATGGGGCAACGAAAAGTAGGCGTGGTGTAGCGAGGGACACAAAAAGACGTGAATGTAAAGAGCGGGACAACAGATGGAGGTGACGTAAAGGGAAGGAAGACGGGCAGGTGGGCCCGGCAAAACGTGAATATAAATGATGGGACAACAGGAGGGAAGGCAAGGGACAGGAGGAGAGATGCAGTGCAGGAGGGGAAGAGGGAGAGGGAGGGAGGGAAGAGGAAACAAATGTAAATGGCTGATCGACAGACACAAGAAACAGAAGGAGAGACGGGATGCAGGGTAGGGGAAATGGAAGGGTGGGAGACAGGGAGATTTAAATGTAAAGGATGAGGCAGCAGTTGGGAAGGCAATGAAGAAGAGAGGAGATTGAGTACAAGGGCAGGACAGCAGCAGGGAGGGAGGCAGAGAGACACGGTATAAGAGTTTGGGAAAAAGATGCGATGAGAAGGATAGATGGGTAGACGGGGTGTAGGGGATGGTAAGAGGCACGGAAGGCAGAGAAGCAGGCAAGGAGGGAGGCAGAAAAGCAGGTATGGAGGGAGGCAGGGAGACGTAAAAGGTGGGACGACAGACGGGAAGGCAAGGGGACCGTGGAAGGAAAATTTAGGTGGGCAACGAGGGGTCCAGGAGATAGAGATGTGCAGAAGGTATAATTGGGACGGGACGAACCATTGCACTTTATTTGTTGTTCACTCCTTCACGATGATATTTTTTTTTTTTTTTTTTTTTTTTTGGTTAAGCTATTTCTGAACGCTTTTATTCAACTTAAGATGAAACTCTCTGAAAGGATGAATTTAAAACTACCTCTGTTAACATGTTCAGTGTAATGATGATATACTGTATATATTTTTTTTAAATTTTCGCTTTCTTCAGACACATTTATAATACTTAGGAGGACCCTTTTGCGCTGAAGCGCTTAATTTTATTTATAGTTGATTTTTTTTCCAAGCATCAGTCAGTGCGCTCTTGATTAAATTAGCCTTCTTGTTATGAGACCGTTGTATGGGTGCTTGTTATGAGAGCATTTTGTGCATAACCCAGAGTGATAAAACAAAGATTGGCTTTACACCTAAATTCATATTAAATGCAAGTATTAGAGAAGCATACACACTTCCATAAGGCATTCCGCGCAACAGTTCATGTTCAGCGTAGGCATGATGGGATTCAATTCTCTTCCGCCATTATTGGTGTTGCAAAATTATACGGACATGTAACTTTAAAAACCGTGAAAGAGAGTGTGTATATGTGTGCTTATCAGGTAATAACAATAATAATAATAATAATAATAATAATAATAATAAAAACATGAAAAGTCTAGGTGTAAAAGGAAAAAAATGCAAATATACAGTATGAAAAAGCGAACATGCGAAGTGCTAAGCTCGAATATAAATATGTGTGTATATTGTTGGTGTCACTTGAACATGACACAGTCCCGACAGAATATTGCAGGTGTCACTCGGGTCCAGACATCAACCCGGCAGTGTCGGATATTGCAGGGCTGGTAGTTCCCGGGTGCTGGCGGAAGAGAAGGATGAATGAGAAAAAAGACAAGGCTAGGAAGAGTATGAAGAATAAGGATAGGCAAAAGAAGAAGGATAGGGAGAAGCAAATGAGGAAGAGTATGAAGAGGAGGCAAAAGAAGATAAGGAATAGGAGGAAGAATGAGGGGAACAAAAGGAGGAAAATAAGGAAATGGAAGAGGACTTAAAGAAACAAAGGAGGGGGATGAACGTGAAGGGATAATAGAGAAAGGAGACTGGAAATGAAGGGAAAAAAGGTGAAAAAAAAATGGAGGAATATGGTGGATGATGAGAGACAAAAGGGAAATTGGCCAAGACATAGAAAGAAGGAAAGAGAAGAGGAAGAAGTCACACTGGACTTGAAGAAGAAGGAGGAAGAATACTTAAAGAAGAAGAGGAGGAAGACAGAGTGGATAAACGTACGAAGGAACAAAGAAAAGGACAAATTAGACGAACGTGACGCGGAAGAGGAAAGCAGAAGAAGAAAGAAAACCTAACAGTGGAAAACAGAACTATCAGGAAGAAGAAGGAGGAAGAGGATGATCAGGAGGACGAAATGGACGTGAATAAGAATAAGACGGAAAAACGAAAGACACTAAAGGAAGACAAGGCCCGGGAAGAAGAATGAGAAAGAGGAAGATGAGGAGGAAGAACTGGACATGAATAAGAATAAGAGCAAGGCAAAGGCATTGAGTTTTCACTTTTAAAGAAGTATGTGGAGTCCCCCTGTTTTTCCTGCTTTAGATTCTGCCGAGGGACCCAGAGCGAAGGCAGTCCTGGGAACTTCGTAGGACGTCCCTTTCTCTTTTTCTTATTCGCTCACTAGCTCTCACGCACACATACATAAGCGCACGCAAAAAGACTCACATATATACACACACAGACACATAGGCATAAGCTAGCGTACACACAGACACAGATACACACACAAATAAAAGCAAACATATAGATAGATAGATAGATGGACAGATAAATTAGATATAAATACAGATAAATGTGTATAGAGATGTATATAGATATAGATAGAGAGAGAGATACAGACAGACAGACAGACAGGTAAATAGATAAGCATACATAATAATATTAATGTGTTACGTTCAAAATAAGTAGCTAAGGAGGAGATACTAGAAAACCTCCCTAGTCTACCAATATACGACCCTCATGGTTCTGTCTACTCTTCTTGGTTGCGTGTTGTGGTGGTGGAGGATAAGGTGTGTGGTGGTGGTGGAGGATAAAGTGTGTGGTGGTGGATCAGATGTGTGGTGGTGGAGGATCCTGTGTGTGGTAGCGAATCGGATGTATGGTGGTGGTGGTGGTGGTGGATCAGATGTGTGGTCTGGTGCCCTTGTTATAGCATGCTAAATATCTTAATACAACCCTGGACAAGCCCCTGAATACGAGAGTGATAAAAAAAATGAGAGTAAACAAATGAGTGACGTGTAGCTTGATTCTGACCTTTAACTTATACAATGGAGGGATTAGAAGAATAGCGTTGCCATTTCACTGAGGGCGTTAGAATAGCACTTACACTGGTCCCCTCAAAAATGCGTTTTAGGAAGTTAATACCTTTGCACACATACTGAAAATAGTGTTGTTGTCCTTGCAGATAAACGATACTTTTTCTCCACCACTTATACTTAAGTACAACGTTTCCCAGAGCGTTCGGGCTTGTACTTAATGGTAAAAGGTGAATATTAAAAAGTCTGGACTCACCTGGTAAAGCGACTCCCCTGGCCTGGCGACACTGCAGCAGCAGGGGCAGCAGAAGCAGCAGGTGTAACAGTATAGTGATGGGCGCATCGCTAGGCTACCTCAGACGCAGGGGGCAAGATGGGGCAAGGGAGGTCACGAGAT
>NC_137027.1:29128890-29196390 GCF_032717465.1 Coenobita brevimanus | reverse complement strand
TCAGACGCACCTTAACGACTTCAGATTTTTTTTTTTTTTTTTCACCCTGACGCTGTTCAATCTCCATAGTAGATTAAGGACGAGATTCCCTCTGCTTGTATTTCTGTGAATATTCTCTGTCTTATTTTTTGGCTATTTTTGGTTTAGTGAAAAAGCGTTAAAAAAGGAATTCTAATCATAAATCCTATTAATGTTACTGACAGACGATTTTATTCAGCATATCAGAGACCTTGTAGCTGGAGGGGCTTATGGAGCTTGTTTTGAGAGCTTTAAGTACCAGGCCAATTGTAAACTGAAAGTCATCGACTGTAAATAAAAGAATAATATAAAAAGAGTAGTTTCGTATTCAAGGGGTTGAATGGGAGAAAATGTGAAAAGAAATGGGAAGAAATGCAATCCGGTTGGTGGGGGGAATATGAGCGATGGTTTCCTCCAAGAGTTTCACGTGAGGAGAATTATGTTCCCCAGAGATGATAAAGGGACATCGTGAAGTTAATCTGTAGAATTATGACTGACAGTGAAATTTAGAGGAAGGGAATCGTCCTTACTCAGGAGGTTCTTTTAAAGTTACAGTATATTCGTCTTAGGCTATTAGATAGACAGATAGGTAGGTAAACAGACTGACTGATAAAGAGGTGGATAGTTGGACTGATAAACACATATTTTACTGGGTATAAGCACTCATTAAATTTCACACTCACAGCAGCCGTCGAACTATGATTGAAAGGAAAGGCTGAAGATTATCAGTAATTCTTTAGCGTTCCGACTAAAAATAGAAAATATAAATTAATACTGATACTAATACTAATACTATTAATAATACGACTGCTATTACTACTATTACTACTACTACTACTACTACTAACAATGATAATAAAAAGAATGGCTGAAATTAGCAAAGGATTATAAGGTGAAAAGTAGAAATTAAACTGCAGAAGTTTAATCTTGGGAAAAAAAAAATAGTGGCGGAAGGAGTGAAGATTGTACAATAAAAATTACAGACGAAAGAAGTGATGGAGTTACAGGTAAACAAACAAATAAAGGGGAAAAATAGTGAAGGAGTTACAGTAAAAAAAAAAAAAAAAGATAAATAATAAAGACGAAAGTGGTAAAGCTTGTTAGAGTAAAGAAAAGAAAATAGTTAAAAATACAAAGGAAAATCCAGCTTTACCCCCAACCCCAGGCCACCACCACTACGGTACATGTGTGACCGCTTCCTGGCATTACGGTCCTTCCAACCTGAGAGTAACTGAACTAACTTGTGCAAACTTTGGGGAAATCTGGTACTCCTGCGGCAACACGTAACACATTTCCCCACTCTCGCTACAACAGATGAGTGGATTACGTATGGCGTCAGTAGAAGATTTAGTGTAAAAGCATGATTCTAAGAGTTTATAAGAGTATGATTCTTTGTGGCTTTGTAGATTTCGTAACACCTCTTTCCTAGCGATTCATTTTGCACATAACACTTTAATATAGTCTCATATGTTATTGATGTAAAATATTGCCATATTAAATCTAGAATGGCACTGAGTAAAGCACTTACCTCCACCAACGTGCTATCTCGCAATGCTAAAAAAAATTCCTGGATCCACATCTTTATCCGGATCCGCACCAAAATTTAGTGGAGTGTATTCTGGGTCAAGGCCCATTCTTCTACCAAGTTTCGTGAAAATCCGTTCAGTAGTTTTTGTGTAATCTTGTTCACAAACCAACTATCGAACAAACAAACAAACGGACGGGGGTGAAAACATAACTTCCTTGGCGGAGGTAATAACATTAAAAACGTAGAAGATAGTGATTAGGTGGATTATAAGAAAAAAATAAATAACACACACACACACACACACACACACACACACACACACACACACACAGACACACACACACACACATCAACCCACACACACACACACACACACACACACACACACACACACACACACACACACACACACACACACACACATCAACCCACTCACACACACACACACACACACACACACACACACACACATCAACCCATTCACACACACACACACACACACACACACACACACACACACACACACACATCAACCCACTCACACACACACACACACACACACACACACACACACACACACACACACACACACACACACACACACACACACACACACACACACACACACACACACACACACACACACACACACACACACACACACACACACACACACACACACACACACACACACACACACACACACACACACACACACACACACACACACACACATATCAACCCACTCACACACACACACACACACACACACACACACACACACACACACACACACACACACACACACACACACACACACACACACACACACACACATCAACCCACTCACACACACACCCATATCCACCCCCCAATCACACCCACATGCACCCACACCCACCCACCCATTCACACCCACCATCAACTTCACAGACAGTGCTCCTTGTCAACCTGTCTCTTATTGTAACGACCCAAGTTCAATACATTGCTCGGTGCTTCGGAAATCTCCTCTTATTGAACTCGTCATAAATATCCACAAGACGAGGGAAGCCCAGCTCAGACACACGCTTTTCTTTGATCACCCTTCATATTTCCTTCTCTTCCCCAGCGCTTTCTCGCCGTGAAGTTCCCGAATGCAGAGAGTGATGGCGGCGAGGAATGGGGTTCGAAGCATTGTCGTTTCGAAGCAAGGACTCTTTTTACGGATCGGAATAAAACGAGAATGGTTGGCTCGTAATGGTGTTGCTCTCGTAACCTTTAGCCTGAAGAGAGCGAGACGTCACTCCAAGGGTCGTATTTTAAGTTAGTGCATAATACACAACACCTTTTCCTTAGCGATTTAGTCTTAACCTTTAGCACGCTGAGGAAGAGAAGTCACTCTGTGGATTGTAATTGAAATGAACATTACTTAACGTTTATAGGGCAGAGATGGGGGAATGTCGCTGTGAAAGATGCATTACTTCAGTGACTTTGGACTTTCGTTGCACCTTTTGCTTAGCCATTTATTCTACACATTACACTTATGTAGCTTCTCGTATGTTATTGATGCAAACTCTGTTGACAATGAAACGATATAAGAGACACCCAAGAAAATGCTGAGGGATAATATGTAAAACAAATCGATGAGGAAAGAGTGCTACGAAGCCTCCTAAAGCACACTGAACACGCACCTTAGGCTGAACAGAATCGTCTCACAAAACTTCTCAAAATAAACAGCATCCGCAGGTTTCATGGCTTAGTGTTCATATTGATTACGAGCATCAAATACTTTCTCCTACGTTACTATTACTTATGAGCATCTCTTTCTCTCTCTCTCTCTCTCTCTCTCTCTCTCTCTCTCTCTCTCTCTCTCTCTCTCTCTCTCTCTTCACACCCATGCATCAGCTTACTCTGCATCTGATGACTTACCATATTCAGTATTTTCCATATCTCTTTAGCTTAACTGTCCACTAGGTTTACTATATGATTTTTTTACTTAATCTACAGAAAAGGCAGCAAATTACGAGTATTATTAGCAGAAAATTAAACAGTTACGCAATTCATTAAAAAATCAGTCCAATAAAACATTGAGGAAAAAAAAAAGCTGAGGAAGCCAATAGTGTCAAAGAACAGAAAGAAATATATTCACGTGTATTTTACCCTTTTATTATTAAAACTAGAATGATAAACATGATATATAACTCGATGCAATAAATCACTCATCTCGTCCATATAAATCACTTACAAGCCAGCATCGCCAGGCAGGGGATAAGGATGAGAGGGTGAGCGAGATAAAGAGGATGTGAAAGAGAGATTGTGTTAGAGAAAAGGTATGAGAGAGTGGAGGCTACAGAGAAAGTGTGTGAGAGAGGTGTGAGAAACTGTGTGTGACAGAGTGACAGGGACAGGAAGTGAGAGGGAGGGTATGCCAGAGGGGTTATGAGAATCAATGTGTGTGACAGAGAGTGACAGAGATAGGAAATTAGAGAGGGTTTGGTAGAGAGAGGTGTGACACAGTGAATGTGGGAGAGAGCTCGTGAGAGAGAGGCTGTGTGAGTAAAAGGGAGCGACAGAGAAAGAGAGCGTGTACGTCAGGGACACTGTATGAATGAGGAGATACATACAAAAGAGGGGATGTGATACGTAAAGAGTGTAGCAGAAAATGTGTGTGTGAGAGAGAGAGAGAGAGAGAGAGAGAGAGAGCAACAAAGATGTGTCTCAAGGGAGAGTATGTATGAGTTCTCTTTCTCTATGAGATCCGGGCAATCCATAAATAGTGCACCGGCGGTTGTTGTTGTTGTGTGAGAGAGAGAGAGAGAGAGAGAGAGAGAGAGAGAGAGAGGAGATTTGAATTTACGCAATTATCTGTTTTATAACGTACACTATATGCATTATTTTATGTTTGCACGCTCCTGTGCGCATGTAATTATATACACATTTTTTTGTTTATGTGGGGAAGAAGGAAGCAAAGGCCATGAGCCCACAAAACTGTTCCTTCCAAGAGAAAAACAAAATACAAAAGAGAACCAAATTCAAGATCCATTCATTTCGAGATGCCTTGACACACTGCGTTTGAAAGACTGGAGATCATAGGAAGCAGGAAATACAGACAGAAGGAGACAGTTCCAGAGCTGACCTGTTGCATAAATGAAGGACTGGGAGTAACGGTTAACTCTTGTATTAGAGAGTTGGACAGAAAAGGGGTGAGAGTTTGCTGCTAGACGGGTGTTACGCGCCTGTCGTAGAAGTGGAGGAATGCATGCAGACAGTTCAGAGGAACAGTGACAATTGAAGTAGGGATAAAAAAGAGATAAAGATGCAACACTGCGGCGAACAGACAGAGGTTGGAGGGAGTCAGTAAGAGGGGGAGAGTTAATGAGACGAAAAGCCTTTGACTCCACCCTATTGAGACGAGCTGCATGTGGGGAGCCTCCCCACACATGAGAGTTGTACTCCACACAGGGTCGGATAAAACCCCTGTATAGAGTCAACAATTGTGCAGGGGCAAAGAAGGAACGGAGTCGCCTTAGCACACCCAATCGCTTGGAAGCAGATTTTACAAGAGATGTAATATGACCTTTCCAAGACATGTGTAGGTATGCATGTAAGTACTTTCGTTTGTGCATACATGTAGGTGTGCGTGTGTACCAAGCGCTTTTTATCTGCAGTAGGGACTGAAAGCTTGAGTATGTGAGAAAATCTGTGAACCTAATATTGCAAGGGTGTTATTCTGTGTATAAATGAATATCGGTAACAGAAAATTTAGCGATATTATTCACTAAACATTCGTATCTCTTCCCTTTGTTCGCCATTCTTACTTACTCTCTATATTTTCAAAATGTTTTGTTTTCTTCCGAAGATTCTGTTACATACAACAATTTCTTTCAACAGACAAAGACGAAGACATCTCTGTCTCTCTCTCTCTCTCTCTCTCTCTCTCTCTCACACACACACACACACACACACACACACACACACACACACACACACACACACACACACACACACACACACGGCCACCGACTCGGTTATCAAAAATTCCATTCAGCTTCGTGTGCCTTCACCCACTTCATTTCTCTGCGATGCGCCTCCGTGAAGTTGAAGGCAGCCCACCCTCTCTCGCCTCCATTTTTGCCTCCATATATAAATACTTTTGTCCCCCTGCCAAACACGAGCCGTAAATTGAGGCGCCAGGAACGAGACCGAGGAGGGAAGACGATAAAAGGAGGAAGATGCTGAGAGAGAGAGAGAGAGAGAGAGAGAGAGAGAGAGAGAGAGAGAGAGATTAAATCCGTTTTGGGAGTTTTGAGAGCAGTATTCTCGCTGGTTTAGGATATTTCGTATCTCCTCTTCCTCAGAGATTTATTTTGTCAGACGCACCTTAACGACTTCAGATTTTTTTTTTTTTTTTTCACCCTGACGCTGTTCAATCTCCATAGTAGATTAAGGACGAGATTCCCTCTGCTTGTATTTCTGTGAATATTCTCTGTCTTATTTTTTGGCTATTTTTGGTTTAGTGAAAAAGCGTAAAAAAAGGAAATTCAAATAATAAATCCTATTAATGTTACTGACAGACGATTTTATTCAGCATATCAGAGACCTTGTAGCTGGAGGGGCTTATGGAGCTTGTTTTGAGATCTTTAAGTACCAGGCCAATTGTAAACTGAAAGTCATCGACTGTAAATAAAAGAATAATATAAAAATAGTAGTTTCGTATTCAAGGGGTTGAATGGGAGAAAATGTGAAAAGAAATGGGAAGAGTTGCAATCCGGTTGGTGGGGGGAATAAGAGCGATGGTTTCCTCCAAGAGGCGAATTATGTTCCCCGGAGATGATAAAGGGACATCGTGAAGTTAGTTTGTAGAATTATGACTGACAGTGAAATTTAGAGGAAGGGAATCGTCCTTACTCAGGAGGTTCTTTTAAAGTTACAGTATATTCGTCTTAGGCTATTAGATAGACAGATAGGTAGGTAAACAGACTGACTGATAAAGAGGTGGATAGTTGGACTGATAAACACATATTTTACTGGGTATAAGCACTCATTAAATTACACACTCACAGCAGCCGTCGAACTATGATTGAAAGGAAAGGCTGAAGATTATCAGTAATTCTTTAGCGTTCCGACTAAAAATAGAAATTATAAATTAATACTGATACTAATACTAATACTATTAATAATACGACTGCTATTACTACTATTACTACTACTACTACTACTACTACTACTAACAATGATAATAAAAAGAATGGCTGAAATTAGCAAAGGATTATAAGGTGAAAAGTAGAAATTAAACTGCAGAAGTTTAATCTGGGGGAAAAAAAAATAGTGGCGGAAGGAGTGAAGATTGTACAATAAAAATTACAGACGAAAGAAGTGATGGAGTTACAGGTAAACAAACAAATAAAGGGGAAAAATAGTGAAGGAGTTACAGTAAAAAGAATAAAAAAAAGATAAATAATAAAGACGAAAGTGGTAAAGCTTGTTAGAGTAAAGAAAAGAAAATAGTGAAAAATACAAAGGAAAATCCAGCTTTACCCCCAACCCCAGGCCACCACCACTACGGTACATGTGTGACCGCTTCCTGGCATTACGCTCCTTCCAACCTGAGAGTAACTGAACTAACTTGTGCAAACTTTGGGGAAATCTGGTACTCCTGCGGCAACACGTAACACATTTCCCCACTCTCGCTACAACAGATGAGTGGATTACGTATGGCGTCAGTAGAAGATTTAGTGTAAAAGCATGATTCTAAGAGTTTATAAGAGTATGATTCTTTGTGGCTTTGTAGATTTCGTAACACCTCTTTCCTAGCGATTCATTTTGCACATAACACTTTAATATAGTCTCATATGTTATTGATGTAAAATATTGCCATATTAAATCTAGAATGGCACTGAGTAAAGCACATACCTCCACCAACGCGCTATCTCGCAATGCTAAAAAAATTCCTGGATCCACATCTTTATCCGGATCCGCACCAAAATTTAGTGGAGTGTATTCTGGGTCAAGTCCCATTCTTCTACCAAGTTTCGTGGAAATCTGTTCAGTAGTTTTTGTGTAATCTTGTTCACAAACCAACTAACCAACAAACAAACAAACGGACAGGGGTGAAAACATAACCTCCTTGGCGGAGGTAATAACATTAAAAACGTAGAAGAAAGTGATTAGGTGGATTATAAGAAAAAAAATAACACACACACACACACACACACACACACACACACACACACACACACACACACACAATCTTTCTTAGGCGCCACTCTTCCATATTATCCTGACAACTTGCCCTGAGTAAAATTAATACCGCATAATAGACGAAATATTTCGACAGCTTGAGAGATGAATAAATGAAGATGAGGCCTACTATCCCTGATCACAATATTTTACGTTCTTCCTTTAAAACCATTATATTAACTCAAATGGTGATGATAATAATGATGATGATGATGAGAAGAAGGAGGAGGACGAAAAGGGTTATGATAATGATGTGTCTTGGTAATACTGATAGTAATGGTATAGATGGTGGATTTACTGATTGACTTGCCGAACAGCCGACTGTGTCCCTAACTACACGCAGCTTCAGTTACTCTCGACCGATTCCACTCACTCCCAACCCCCCTCACGGTTATGGACCCCACGACACGATAAAGGAAAACAAGTCAGTATTATCGAGGCCTTGGGAGGGAGAGGACCGTGGCAGAGAAAAGGGTAAATAGAGACGCGACAGAGAGAGGGAGAGAAGAACAACGGGACAGAAGAAAGAAGGGAAAAAAATGAGAAACAGAAATAATGACAAAAACCATAGGAGAGAGAGAGAGAGAGAGAGAGAGAGATGGCATAGATGAAAGAAGGAGGGGAACTGTGAGATACAGAGGAAGAAAACAATCTTGAGATATAAAGGGAGAAGAGATCAGTGTTATACAGAAAAGGGAGGAAGAGAAGAATGATATAGACAGGGAGAAGAAAAGAAGAAAACTTTGGGTTAGAAAGGGAGAGGACCATTTCTCTCTCTCTCTCTCTCTCTCTCTCTCTCTCAGAGAGTGTGAACCTTTACCCACACACATTTCCATCCACATCTCTCCCCTTTAAGGCATCCTGTGAAAGAAAAAAATCCCTCACACATTTTTACATATAGATTTGTTCGTTCATTAGCCGTCTCATGGTCGAGATAATTCCAGCATTCTATTCCAACAAATGCCACAAAATTTTATATTGCAGAGAGTGAGAAGCAGAAGCCTGGTAAAGTTGATTCTGTCACCATCAAAATTCTTATGATGGGAGAACTCTAGAATTATCTGATATCTAATACCATGGATTTTTATTTAGCTAAGAATGAGACGTAGAACACAATGAAAGTTAATTCTATCGCCTCTGATAATCATGGTCGTGACAAATCTATTATCGCAAACTAGCTAACGCCAGACGATTTTTTTTTCAGCTAAAAGTGAATCATAGGAGCATCAGAGTGATAACCCTTTAAGTACCACGTTAATATAAGGTGTTCTCTTCTGGTTACCAATTGACGATTTCCTTCAGCTGAGAAAACACAGCCAGAGGAGCTGACTCTTTCAGTATACTGGCACCCCTTTTCTAATTTGTTTTTGCCATATACGCATTATTTTCTTCGGGTTGGAGAAGACTTCTCATACTGGGAGGGTTAAATATGCCTCTCATAAACCCATTCAATGCTACTGCTTTTTCCTAAAAATAAACAGTACCTAATGTCTGCAAGGATAAGATAAAAAAGCTCATTATAGTTAAAGGGTTAAGAGATTGTTTGGAAGGAAGTCTCACACGCAGTTTTCCTTTGTGATTAGTCTGTTCATTAAGCCTAAATATTCAATGATGTTATTTTTTTTTGCTACCACCAAACTGTATTATTGATCTCAGGAAACGCTGTGTAAATAAGATCATCTGATGGCAGCAACAAGAGCAAAATGAGCAGACAGGAAAGAATAAAACAGTAAAATGTGTAGACAAAAGAGAGCAAAACAGTAAAATGTGAAAACAGGAAAAGGACTTGATTTTAAAAACTCCGAAAATATTGTAGTCTTAAGCCTAAATAATTATTCACATGACTTCCCTTGCATCTCCTTAACAAAGAAGAAAAAAATAATATTTGTTTACCTTAAGGAAAATACTGAGGAAAACACACACACACACACACACACACACCAAATCCCAGGCACATCAGGATGATTGTGTTTGCGCCTCCTTAGTTTCAGAGTTTGCAAACTTCACAGTCAGTGTTTTTCCCTCCTGTAAACTGTATGGAAAAAGAATGTAAGTTTCTAAACACACGTCAGAGTGTTGATATTATTAGCTGTTATCCCTCTGAAGCATGTGATATATTTGTGTGTGTGTGTGTGTGTGTGTGTGTGTGTGTGTGTGTGTGTGTGTGTGTGTGTGTGTGTTTGTTTGCTTTGCTCCTTCCAAACGTTTTTATACAACTTAGGAAGGATCCGTTGTAGGTTTAATTCAGTCTACATCACTCCCATCTCGACGAAATAATCTCGACTACTCTTAAGAAAACGGTTTAAAACGAGAGAAATATATATATATATATATATATATGCAAAAATAAAAGGATAATCAGACTGCGGGTATTACTTTACATCTCTCCCTTTATAGCTCTGTATCTTTTAACCTCACTTATCCATCTCCATTTTTCTATATCAAGTGTGCATTATTAGAAAAATTAGAAGTGGATCCATTTATATATTTTCATCTTTGTTAGCAGTGTCTTATCAGAAGGATTAATGACGGATCATCTTTCTGTATCATTATCAGGTGTACATTATCACAAGAATCAGAGACAGATCCAAAATTCTCCATTTACCTTTTTAATCAGGAGAATTAGTGGCGGATCCAGGGTGGGGTGAGAGGGTTTGAGCACCCTAGGCCCCCCCATTAATCGTCTTTTAGAACCAACGAGCTTGTGTCATTAACCAGCTAAATATGGCTTCATTTACCCTTCACAGTTTATATGTGACTGATATTTTGAAGAATTACATGACTACTCTAGAAATCAAAATCTACCTTCCCTGCCTCCTTGAAAGATAGCACGATGATAAGAGGATAATATTATGAATCGATAAAAGATAATCAGACAGCAAGTGCATTAAGGTTATTGCATTTCTCGTGACCTTATCTGAGAGAGAACAAAACAGGGTAAGGTATTTTGCCGTGATTTAAGGTTGGGTCCCTCGTGCCATACATCTCAGGGGTAACGTGTGTGTGTGTGTGTGTGTGTGTGTGTGTGTGTGTGTGTGTGTGTGTGTGTGTGTGTGTGTGTGTGTGTGTGTGACCGAGAGAAAAAAGAGAGAAAAAAGCTTGAGAAACTCATTACACATCCTCAGCCTCATTCCACACCCTAAATTGTTGCAGGCTCTCGCTTCAGACCCAAACTTTTCTCCTCACCAGTCACATTTTTTCCTCCTCTCATAGCTCTTCTTCCTCCCCTGGTTTCATTTTCCTACTGTTTAAAACTGTTTCTTCGTCCTCTCCTCGTAAGTCTTTTTTTTTTTTTTTTTTTTTTTTTTTTTTTTTTGGTGTCTTTCTTTTTCTTTTTCCACCATGCAACTTTCTTAGCTTCCCCCATTTTCCTTTTTGTCCCCTTTCCTCCTAACTCTTCCTTCTTTTTCCGATGCATTTTCTAGTATGTTTTATCCTTAGCTCCTCCATCACGATCACTGACGTCTATATCATTATGATCAGACTTCCTCCAGACGATTTTATTCAGCCTACGGAGGACTTTTAGTACTGAAGGGGTTAAGGAAGGAAATATCTACCGGGGGTCTCCTTGATTTTGAAAAGCCCGCCCCCTAAGTTTAGTAAAATCGTTTGGATATTGCACGAATAAAGTAATAAAAACGTTTTCGTATTTAAGTAGATTGTCTTCTTCGTCCCGTTTTCTCCCTTATCCATTCCTTCTGTCTCTTCCTTCCATTCTTGTCAGGACCCACTTTTCTCTTTTCATTTTCTTACTGATTCTTCTCTCTTAATTTATTCTCTTTCTATTTCATCTCTCTTTTCTATTCTAGGTTAATTTCCCTTTTATTTTTTCCCCAAGACAAGCTCCTTCGTCTTCGCCTCCACCATCCCTCTTAATTTCGTCATTCATTGCATTTCTTTCTTTTCTTTATTTTCTTCTACATTACATGTTCCCAGTGAGTGCCCTGTTTTTATCTCAATTCTGATTTTCCAAGATTTCGTTGTTTTTTAAAGCTGCATGGTAAATGAAAGGCGTTTGATTATTTTTGCTCTACATGTTTATTTTTGCTTCCCTAACCTCATTGATAAAAGTGGAAAATATGATGATGATGATGATGATGATGATGGATGTATTAAAGTTCTGCTTCTTTTCACACCCACTGCTCAATATTAGAAGTCCAATGCATATTTTTCCTTTTTTTTATTTTCTATCTCCCCATCAATCAGAATTCAGTCTCTTCAGAATTATAGGCTGTTACTCATAATACGTAAGGAAGGCTAGATGATGAAGATGAGGCCTATATTCTCTCGGCACTTTAATCTCTCTCTCTCTCTCTCTCTCTCTCTCTCTCTCTCTCAAACACACACACACACACACACACACACACACACACACACACACACACACACACACACACACACACACACACACACACACACACACACACACACACACACACACACACACACAAACATACACACACACACACACACACTACCCCTCATACGGAGGTCCAGTCTGTTTTCTATAATCATGACCGACATTCACGGCAGCAAACTGATCTAGCAATTAAGTTCGTCGCAGCAAATGGAATGGATACTGCTAATACTTATAATAATATTTCTGGACCACGAGAGTATTTACAGATTATAATTATGATTACATGTACAGCTGTTGTCAATAATTCCTTCACGCACCTGAGATCTATAAATTGTAGTAAATAAGTAACCAAGCAGCTCTCTATATGGCTGGTTAATTTTCTATATAAGGCTGAACAATGCCAAAAGTATCCTTGTATAAGCTAGGCTCTATAAAGGACAAGGCAGTATATATTCATCGCTGGTTAATGTTCTGTACGATAGGCTGGACTCTATCAAAATTATCTATGTGTAAATAAAATAAAATAAGGAACAGTATATAATGATGGCTGGTTAATCCTGTACACGTAAGGCTTAAAGTCTACCTAAACTGTCAGTGTATATGCTAAAGAAAATAAGGAACCAATTAATATATATATATATATATATATATATATATATATATATATATATATATATATATATATATATATATATATATATATATATATATATATATATATATAATTGGTGACAAATGGTATATAATTACGACCGAACTCTGCCTAAATTAATTATCAGTGTATAAGCCACCTCCCTACTCCAGAGGCAGACATCATTAGGCTCAGGGTCACGGACAATTAGCATTTAATGATGCTCGTAGGTATGCAGATCGTTATAGAGGAGTCTGGCTGAATATCATGAGGATGGGTGTGAGCGTGGATATTATTAGATACGGCATAAATAAGCACCATCTCGTATCTATCTCGTGTATCTATTTATCTATCTATCTATCTATCCGTTTATATCTATATTTATCTATCTATTGCCAGGGGGAGGCCGTGGCTGAATCGGTAGAGAGGCGGCTTGCAATCCTGATGGACCCAGGTTCGAATCCCGGCTGGGGCAGGGAACAGTTTAAGGGGTTTGAATTTCATGAAAGCAGACTTTCCTGATCTACCAGATGACCCGCCGACATGTCATAAAAGTACCCCCGCTAATACCAATACACCAGTCCTGTATGAGACAGCCCTAGCATGTATTCAATATGGCGGTGGGTGTTAGTGCCGAAGTGGTGACATGTGGAGGTGTAGGAGGACTACTGGGCCTAGGGATAGGCTACTGCCCCCGAGATATAGGTCCTAAAGCCTTTGCCCAGAGTCGGACACATAAAAAAAAAAAAAAAAAAAAAAAGACGCCTTAATCAGGCATGGAGTGGCTACAAATGAATCGCCTCCATGTCACACTGTTCTCAACTTTCTGGTTGTCCTCTTTTCAACCTACACTCCCCCTCACTCATATACCTCTTCATCCCATCCCTCAAAATCGTCCTTGGTCTCCTTCTCACCCTCCCACTCCACTTCATTCACATACACTCTCCAGGTCAGTCTCTTATCCATTGTCCTCTCCACAAGGCCATAAATACACACAAAACATATACATCAGGCCACACGCATAGGCTATACACATATTTACCAGGATATTAACCCCTTCATAATGGAAACCTCTCTTGTAATTTATTTTAGCTGAAGCCATGTGATTTTTTTTTTTTTTTTTTTGTCAGAGTGAGTAGTATGAACTCAAATGGTAGTATCAGTATCATTAACCTCCTCACGGTCACGCCAACTCTAGCCTTCTATTCCTGATCGCGCCAGATGTTTAATGTTTAAATTCAACCTGGAGTGAATCAGAGGGCGTGAGTGTTAATGATGCAGTAAATGTGCACGTCATTAGTTAGCAGTGTAGCCGAATTTCCTGAGGCTGGGGGGATGACAGCGTAAATTTAAAGTAATCCCTGTATAATCGGGGACAAGAATTCGCCGAATATTTTAGCGTTTTTAATTCTCACTTTTCTCTCCTGATATGATACGCCCGAGAAGGAAAGCGACGGATATGTCCAAAGTGTAAAGCAGACGCGATGGCAATAGCGGATGCACTTTAGTACCAGACTGTATTTAAAACATAGTTATATACAAATACACATCCACTGTGAATGAGTATATATAAATGCACACACGTATAAACATGATGCAAGTATATTGCTACATGTCTAAAACTATACGCATGCCTCTCTCTCTCTCTCTCTCTCTCTCTCTATATATATATATATGTATATATATATATATATATATATATATATATATATATATATATATATATATATATATATATATATATATATATATATATTGGCTTGCTCACTTATTTACCCACTGTATAAAACAGAAGAGAATTCCCAAAACATGGTGTAATGCAATAGTTTATTTACTCTACAAAAAACGTGACTCAGAAGATCTTAGGAACTATCGACCCATTAGCTTACTATCAGTCATTTACAAACTCTTCACTAAAGTCCTTACGAACAGAATAACAACAATTTTGGAGGTAAACCAACCTCATGAACAGGCAGGATTCCGAAGCGGGTATTTGACCACTGATCATCTACACACAATGAATCAGCTCATTGAGAAAACTACAAAATATAATAAACCACTGTGCTTAGGTTTTTTTGGTTACGAAAAGGCTTTTGATTCATTGAAGCACATAGCAATTATAAATTCATTGCGAGAACAAGGAATGAATGAGATCATTGTAAAACTGCTCGAAAACATATATAAAGAGGGAACTGCTACAGTTAGATTACATAAGGACTCGCAAAAAATTAAGATTGAGAAGGGCGTGCGTCAGGGAGATACAATTTCACCATAATTATTTACAGCATGCCTAGAAAGTATTTTCAGAAAGCTAGACTGGGAAAACAAAGGAGTGAACATAGATGGAGAAAAGCTAAACCATTTAAGATTTGCAGATGACATTGTCCTAATCTCAAAAACAGTGGAGGCATTGCAAGAAATGTTAAATGACCTGAACAGAGACAATCTGAAAGTAGGGCTAAAGATGAACCGGAGTAAAACTAATGTTTTAATCCACAAACAACAAAGAGCGCCATCAGAGTAAGCGATGAATTTCTTGAAGAAGTTGAGGAGTACAATTACCTGGGACAAATACTAAAATTAACGAAAGATCATGATAGCGAAATAAAAAGACGCATTACAATTGGACGGAAAGCTTTCGGTAAACATAGAGACATTATGAAAAGTAGCTTGCCAGTTTGTATGAAACGAAAAGTATATAACAAATGTACAATTCCAGCTATGACATATGGTTGTGAGAGCTGGAAACTGAAAAAATCAATGGAAAATAAATTAATCCGTTCTCAGAGAGCAATGGAAAGGTCAATGTTGGGAATATACAAGAGACAGGAAAAGATCAACTTGGGTGAGAGAGCAAACCAAAGTCAAAGATATTATAGAAGTTATAAAAGAACAGAAATGCAGGTGGGCAGGCCATATAGCAAGAATAAGGGATAACCGATGGAGCAAGAGGCTGACTGACTGGACACCAAGAGATTGTAGGCGTAGCAGAAAAAGGCCAGACAGGAGATGGAGAGATGAGATAGAGAAATTTGCAGGGAAAACTTGGCAAAGATTGGCTTAGTCAAGGAATTCGTGAAAAAGGTTGGGGGAGGCCTTTGTTCAACAGTGGACTAGTTATGGCTGATGATGAGATATAGATAGATAGATAGATATAGATGTAGATATATTCTCGGCGAAGTGATAAAATCTGCCTGGCTAAAAATATTCCAGCATCAATATTATATTCAGGGAGCTTTACCTTGGCCTGCGACCTTGACGCTTGATATTTTTCTTTCAATATTCCTGCACGTCGCTGAGGTGACCACAGACATTATTCCAGTTTTTTTTGTTTTTGTATTTTATTCTTCATTCATGTCATTTTTTCAGATGTCTCTACGGACAAATATATTCATGTATGCTGTCAGCCATCTCTTTGATCGCGTCTTCTTTAGCATTTTATCCTAACTGGGGTCAAATGATTATTGTATATTGAGCTGCGAGTGAGATTATCACAATTAATCCTCTCATGATCGGAACAGTTCTAGTATTCTATTTCAGGCGATTACCAGAGTCATAGGAACTTACATTTATTAATTTTATGTTTCTTTTTATTTCTTTTGGGCAGGGTAGACTGAAGGCTGGGGGGCACTGATGGGGTTAAAGTGGTAATGGGAGGCGAGGAGATGAAGAGGGAGGAGGGAATGGAAAGGGGATTGGGGACGTGGGTGGTGATGAGGGCGGAGGAAAATGAGGTGAAGGGAAGGAGGAGGTTAAGGGAAGGAGGATCGACGGGGTGGGGGAATGGGAGAGGGGGAACGGGGAGGGGTGGAAATAATCCCGTTCTTAGCTGATGCTCTGGGCCACCAACTCTATTTGCATGTCAGTAAGCTCTAAAATCCGTTCTTTTGTCTAGGGATTCGTTGACGTACAGATGATAGACGGACGATAAACAGACAGACAGACAGACGGCAGATACTCAAACGATAGATAGACAGACAGTCGATACACAGACGATAGTAGGATGATATATGGAGAGACAGACAGGAGGGATCACAAAAATTCCTAATGAGACAGTGGACCACCATGTCATCAGAAATCCACCCATCCCACGTAAATCAACAGAACTATAGAGTTACAATGATCATAGGGTTTTGCGGTGCACGTCTTCGTTTGTTAGTAACACATTCACTACTTCATCTTTGTCACATCAGCTTATAAAGATACAGCTTAAAATTCTGATGTTACGGAGATTTGCTTAGTACCGATACGTGTCTCCCGAATTACACGCATTTGGAATTACTATGCTAAGACGATAAAACTAAAGGGTTCACGTGGACCTGAATTATTGACTGAACTACAATATTCCGTAAAATCAAAGCAATGATTAAACTAAAATATTAAATGCATAGTTAGGGAAATAAAGTTTTTGTCCAGGGCGTAGACGGCTGTTAAATATATCCAGTGTAACAGAACACTATGTACACACGGTAAATAGAGAGAGAGAGAGAGAGAGAGAGAGAGAGAGAGAGAGAGAGAGAGAGAGATGTACATACACAGGTATATTGCTTGGCCTATATGCGAAACAATGTGGCACAAGGACGAAGAATGCGTGTTGGCCTTGTATTACAGCGTGGGTTGGCTGAAATATTACGAATGCCATCGGTCCACATCTGTGAGACTTCTTTTTCCCCGTGTGCACGACAAAAAAATATATATAACTGAATAAAATAAATGCATTAGCCTACTACCCAGGTAAATGATGGATTTACATAAATGTAGCTTCTCTTAGCTTTATTTTCTTAATGAAAATATTTATGAATGTGCACTTGTATAATAATGTTTGAACTTTATGGTGTATTACCAGACATTGTTTATATACGCACATTAAAGAAGTTGGTGGAGAATTTTAAAATCTTTACGCGCAGTTGGAAATGTAAGTGGGAAAGATTAGAATACAGTTTTTGGGACATTGTATAATAAACTACTACTGGGTACTGTAGCGGGACACCCCTTGGTGGCATCAATATAACGGGGCAGGTCCATTGTCTGGTCATACAAACGTCCTTCACTTCCCTCCCTATCCCCCAAAAGGAGGATGGTGGACTGCAGCCAGGGGATAATATCAGTCTGCAGTGCAGTTCACATCCAAATGAACTTGAGTTACAACTACAACTACTAGCATTGAAGAAAAACGACTAAACCTAGATGGAGTCGTTTTAATTTTACGAAAAAAAAGTAAAATTCTGCATAAATAAAAAGTGCTGGTGTATAATGCAATCTCTTCCATCCAGCTCCTTAGAAATCGCTTGCTTGGTCTGCGTGAGGGAGGCCCATAAGGAAATAGTGTGAGGGAGATGGAGAAACATGAAGAATGATAGTGGGAGGTGAGTGAGGAAGGATGAGAAAGTGTGAAAGGGTGTGAGGACAGTATGAGGGAATGTATGAAAATATGAAAGACGTGGAAAGAAGTGAGAGAAACAGTATGAGGGAGTGTGGGAATATGGTTGTCTTTAATGCATCTAAAACTCAGTTCTTACACCTATCAACCCGACAAAATCTTCCACAGGTATACCCACTAATATTTAATAATATTCAGCTTAATCCTGCATTATCCTTGAACATGCTTGGGGTTTCATTTACTCGGGACTTATCTTGGAAAGATCATATTACATCTCTTGTAAAATCTGCTTCCAAGAGATTGGGTGTGCTAAGCCGACTCCGCTCTTTCTTTACCCCTGCACAATTGTTGACTCTATACAGGGGTTTTATCCGCCCCTGTGTGGAGTACAACTCTCATGTGTGGGGAGGCTCCCCACATACAGCTCTTCTCAATAGGGTGGAGTCAAAGGCTTTTCGTCTCATTAACTCTCCTCCTCTTACTGACTCCCTTCAACCTCTGTCTCTTCGCCGCACTGTTGCATCTTTATCTCTTTTCTATCGCTACTTTAATGGTCACTGCTCCTCTGAGCTGTCTGCTTGCATTCCTCCACCTCTACGACGGGCGCGTAGCACCCGTCTGGCAGCAAACTCTCATCCCTTTTCTGTCCAGCTCTCTAATGCAAGAGTTAACCGTTACTCCCAGTCTTTCATTTATGCAACAGGTCAGCTCTGGAACTGTCTCCCTCTGTCTGTATTTCCTGCTGCCTATGATCTCCAGTCTTTCAAACGTAGTGTGTCCAGGCATCTCAAAATGATCGGATCTTGAATTTGGCTCTCTATTGTATTTTGTTTTTCTCTTGGAGGGAACTGTTACTGCGGGCTCATGGCCTTTGGTTCCTTCTTCCTCGCATTGAAAAAAAAAAAAAAAAAAAAATATAAAAGTGTGTGAGAGACAGTGTGAGGGAATATGAGAGACAGTTTGAGGGAGTGTGAGAGACAGGTTGAGGGAGTGTGAGAGACAGTGTGAAGTACAGTTTGAGAGATAGTGTGAGGTAGTACGGGAGACAGTGTGAGGAAGGAAAATGGACTGTAAGAGTGTGTGGGAGAAGTGTGAAGGATGAACGTGATATGTGAGGGGGAGTTTGAGAAGAAAGTGTGAAAAGAGACACGAGTAAGGAGTAATGAGAGGAAATGTGAGGGAGAAGTATAACGAGAGGTGTGATGCAACGTGAGAGACTGTGAGGGATTGTCACAAAGAGTGCGAGAAGCAGGAATGCGAGAAGCAGGATGAAGGAGCGTGAGGGAAAGTGTCAACGAGTATGAGAGACAGTGTGAAGGTGGAGTGACAACGATGGATGTGAAGTGTATGAAAAAGAAGTGTGAAGGAGAACTGGCAGAACTGAACGTCAGAGGTGTGATGGAGTGTGAGAACCGAGTGTGTGGAACTAGTGTGAGAAGAAAGTGTGCAGAGGTAATATTAAGAGGGGGTGTAAGATGAGAGTGGCATGGGTGAATATGAAGTTTGTGAGGGAATACAAAAAAGAATAAATGTTAGTAGAGACATTAGAAAGAATAGTCAGTAATGTAAGAGTTGTGTGGCAGAGAATAACTGAAACATGAGTAAGGAAGAGCGTGAAAGATGGAAACAAGGTAAAGGGGATAACGAAAGAGGACTGTGAACTATGAGCGTGAGGGAAATATATGAGCAACTAGATTGGCACTCAGTAGAGCGCATACCTCCGCCAACGCCCTATCTCGTAATGTTAAAGAAAATGAAAAAAAAAAAAATCCTTTATCCGCACCTTTATCCGGATCCGCACCAAAATTTAATAAAGTGTATTCTGGGTCAAGGCCCATTCTTCTATCAAGTTTCGTGGAAATCAGTCCAGTAGTTTTTGTGTAATCTTGCTCAAAAACCAACCAACAAACAAACAGACAAACCGACAGGGGTGAAAACATAACCTCCTTGGCAGTGGTAGAAATGGGAGCATAATTCAAATGTGTGATGTGAGAGAATAAAATGAGACTGATTAAATTGCGAGGTGCGAAGGAGTATTATAACTTGCAAAAAGGTAACAGAGAGAAAGTGTGTGTGATTAATGAAGGCCACGATGATGGTGAAGGGGAAGAAGTGTGTAGCTGGAATGTGAAGGATGAATATGTAGGGAAGACTTAGCAAAAGCCGAGTATAACCACAAGACATAAGCACCAGAAAGCAATGAGAATCAAAACTCAGTAAAAATAATAATCCTGTACAGTCAGTAAGCAAGACTGATTTTTAAAAAAATCAATAATAATCAGCTCAAATAAAGAAAATGAAAAAGAAAGAAGGAGAGTAAATTAAAGCAGCACTCAGTCAAAAAAATAAACTCTGAAAAAGCAAAAGGGGACCCGCACCCAGTCAAACGAACGATCTCTCACGAAAAATAGAACAATTAATTTTATCCGAAAGGTAGAAAAAAGGTCAGCACAAAAACTATAAAAAACAAAAAAACAAAAAGAAAAGAAGAGAAGAATCATTTGCAGCAAGAAGTAATATCACCAAAAACGCATCAACACACACACACACACACACACACACACACACACACACACACACACACACACACACACACACACACACACACACACACACACACACACACACACACACACACACACAGCATTCGTCACACATCACTCACATTAAAAGGAAACAGCACACAAGAACACAAAGAAAAAACCTTCACTGGCATTAAGCGAATCAACTCTCATCCAAACAGAATCAGCAGTCAACCAAGTGGAATCAGAAGTCACTTAAACAGAATCAGATATCCACAAATAGCATCGCCAGTCTCCCAAACGAATCAGCAGTCTCTAAGCGAATCAGCACTGAGAGGGGAAACCAGGGTGAGGACATCAGAATGAAGGACGTGAAGATTGAGAAAGAATCCCGAAGGAGAAGGTGCGTGAGGAGAGAGACTGAGTAGAAGCGGTAGGGAAGGGAATTGGAAAAGGGGGGGGGGGAAGCTAATCGCAAGGAAGGGCAGGGGGAGCAGGGGGAGGCATACTCTTGCAATCGTTGAAGGCTCCCTGATTAGCTCTCCTAACCAGCTCATCATTTATTTATTTATCTATTTACTTAACGAGTTAGAATTTACATTTCACTTCTTCTTTATTTTTTATATTTCACGATATAAGTATCATTACATATAAGGGGCATGTATCAGCTATCTTGGGCACATTTGGCTTCCTTATTAAACAAATCTTGGCTAAATCTTATATATATATATATATATATATATATATATATATATATATATATATATATATATATATGGTTATTGCACATCTACTGTTCCTCACATACAATAAACTCTATTCTTGTACGCTTAGGCTTCCTACTAGTTTTTAATTTACAGACACTTAATACCTCTTCCTGACTGACTTATTTTTCGATATTGTTCGAAAATATGCCTCTGTATGCTATTTTTTTTTTTTTTTGTATCTTACTTCGATACTGATACTTTGTTAGTTTATGTCGATAGCTACAGAATTGTATCTCTCCCTTTACTACGAGTTGCCTCCTCTCTCAGCAGAAGAAATTATTTCGTTGTTTTAAGAACAGAAAAAGAACAATGTGGGATAATACGTAGATTATATCGCTAGGGAACAAGTGCTCTAGAGAGTCCCCTGAGCTTACTAGAATACGACGCCTTGAAGCTCATCAATAAAATGTTTCGATAACGAATAAAATCATTAACATCTTCGTCATCATGATCATCATTCAGATCTCATGCCCCGCCTACGGATGAGGTGAGATAATAACAAAAATGTATTTTAAAAAGTCTTTATATCACCTGGCGTCTATACACTGCAGAAATGAGAAAACTAGAATGTAATCCACAAAATAAATCGCCAAGGAAACAGTGCTGGAAGTCTCGGAGGATACGAAAATACTGTCTTAGTCCTCGTCCAGCCCCAAGGGATAGGTCTCATCAAGTGCTCCTTCCCCCGCTGATAGAGGCAGAATTCAGATGTAATCCCGCAAGCAGTAGCAGGCAGCCTCGAGGGAGCTGTGGGAGTGAGGCTGGCCGGAGAGGAGGCTGGAAGAAAAGTAGAGGAAGGAGGAAAAAAGGAAAGAGTAGGCAATAAAAGTCAGGGAAAGAGTAAGGAGGGAAACGAAATAAAGGAAAAAGAGTAACGAGAAAAATGCTGAAAGTAAAGTATGTAACGGGGAACTGTTGACAGTAAAACGGATAGGGAAACCCAAGGAAATCCATAAAGAGGAGGGAAAGAATTAAAGAGTAAAAAGAAAAAAAAAAAAGCAATAAAACTCAAGGAAGAGAGGAGTGAGTAAAGAAAGCAGTGAAGCTCAAGGAAGAGAGAAATGAATAAGGAAGGCGGCGAAACTCAAGAATGAATAAGGGCAACAGAATTCATGGAAATAAAGGATGGAAAAGGATGACATCGAAACTCAGGGAAATGCTCGTAAGGAAAGAGTAAGGAAGACAACGACACCAAGGAAGAAAATAAAGAGTTAGGAAGTACGAAGCTCAAGGAAGAGAGGAAAGGAGAGGAAGAAAAAAAATCTAAGGAGAAAAGTTTAAGCGAGGAAGCGGTGAGTAAATCCCCCGTAATCATTTTCTTATTTGACGGTAGACCACAGTTTATTACACGGAAAAAAAATTCTTTACTGCGCCAGTAAGGTGAGGGAAAACAGATTTGCCAAGACAACCCTGTTCAGTACACAGTGAAGGGAAACCATACAGATGGCTTCATTGGTGATAAACACACACACACACACACACACACCCACACCCACACACACGATATATATACACTGATAAGCAATTTGAAGAAAGAAGAACTTTCTCATTTCCTTGTCCTCTAAAAATGCTAGTCAATAAACGGAGAAGCTGGAAAAGATATGCACACTAAATTGAGAAGCCTGCCTGTCTCTCATTTCATGTCATCAGAAATATATGGGAACAAAAAATTACTTCAAAAAGAAACGTCTCTCAGTCTCCTTGCTTTCCAGAATATTTACGTACTAGGAAAATGAAGAAAAGAAACAAACATAAAAGCTTGATAATATCGAGTCTCATTCACCTTCATTAAAACAAAGGCACTGACGAGGAAAATGAAAAAGTATATATAAAAATGAAAAAGGCAACTGAAAAAACAGCCTCTCATCTTCCTCCGTAAAAATCACTATTACTCGAGCAAAATGAAAAGTCGAAAAAATTACGTAAGGAGATATTTAGGAAAAAACTGCCTTGCATTCTGCTCCTTTTCAAAAACATGCACTCAAACAAAATGAAAAATCGAAACGATCTATGTACAAAAAACATGAAAAATCCACCTGTCATTCTCCTACTGTCAAAAAAAGCAAGAAAAACGAAAAAGTAAAAAATAAAAATATCCGTCAGAAAAAATTTGAAAAGCGCGCCTCTCATTCTCCACCTTTCCGGAAATAATACACTGAAGCAGAGTAAAAAATCGAAAAAGACCCATAAGTGAAAAAAGAAATGAAAAGCTGGTCTCTCATTTTCCTCCCCTCAGCCTCTAAAAATTCCTGTGAGTCCATCTTCTTTAGTCGACCTACACGTAAACCCGTAGTTAATGAAGTGCTTTACGCTAAGACTTTAGGGAGGAGCAGAGAAAGAAAATGCGTTGGATCAGAGAGGCGTAATTTTAAAAATGGGAATGGAAGGGAATGATACAGACAAAGGAAGGCGAGAGGAAGAGAGAAAGAAGCAAGGAAGCAGAAAATGTTAGATTATGGAAAAGAAGGGAGGCGGAGAAAGGGAGAAGGAAGGAAAGAAGGAAGGAAGGGATGGAGGAAAGAATGGTATAAGAGGAGAGGAGAAAGGCTGAGGACATGAGAAAGGAGGGAAAGAAATAACTATGGCAACAAAGAAATAAGGAGTACACGTGAAGTGCTTTATGTAAGAATTCAGGGGGGGAGTGAGATTCTTTCTTTTGCAGATGAGATGATAACACCACTCCGCCGGAGCAACTCTTCACTTAGCTGGAGGAACTGTTGTACAGGCTCGCCGGTGGTATGTGCTGGATTGCTTTCTTGATAGGGCGATAGGGATGTTAGGTTGTTAATCCAATGCCACGAACATGAATAACCCTTTCTTCCCCAGGTTTTTCCCTGCAGGATATTTAGGAACATTATGTGAATCTTGGCTGCCGCTGCTGCTGTTGTGGCTGCAGGCTCAACTTATGAGAACCATTTGGAGGATAATGAATTGAGGGACATTGTATAACTAGGCAGAAAAATCGCCCAGCTAAATCGGTACCACCACACGCAGGCGTTCCACTCTCAATCACGAGACGAAATAGTGGCGAGTATGATTAGGGTGACATGCTTATAGATACATGGAATGATAGATTTGGAGGTGTACATAGAATGATTGATTTGGAGGTGCACATAGAAAGATAGATTTGGAGGTGCACATGGAATGATAGAAATGGAGGTGCACTTGGAATGCTTGATTTGGAGGTGCTCATGGAGTGATGAATTTAAGGGTGCAGTCGGAGTCGTAGATTTGGAGGTGCACATGAAATAATAGGATTCAAGAGGGGATGGGATTAGAGGACTCTGAGAAAGAAGCGAATTAAAGGAAAGGAAATGGAGAATGGTAGGAAATTAAAAGTCACACGAATGGGCAGCAGATAGTACTATATGGGGTAAGAATGAGCGGGATAAAGAAGGACTGGAAATGGAAAAGTAAGAAAAATAAAAGGAGCAGGGATGGAGAACAGTAGGAAGGAATGGGGTGGGCAAGGAGAGGAGAGAGGGAGAGGAAGTAAGAAAGAAACCGGAGAAAAAATAAGGAAACAGATTAGGTAGGCCTCCCTGACTTAGATCAAAGAGTAATAAGAAAAAAAATAGGCGTGCAAATGAAAGTGGGTGGTAAAAGGGATGGGAAAGAGGGAAAGATGAATTAAGCAAAGGAAGGGATGATAAAACGGGAAAGGGCAGTAAGAAGGGAAGTAATTACGGAAAAAAAAAAAAAACATACGAAAGCAAGTGAGAAGGAACTGGAGCAGGAGACGGGACAGGAATGAAAAGGTAAAAGAAGGAAGAAGTATGCAGATGCAGTATAACAGGAAGTTAGAAAGAGGAACATGGAGTAATTAAGGAAGAAAGAATAGTGGAAAGGAAAGGGCTTAGCTAAAAGGTAAATAAAAGTACAGGAATGGTACTTCAGCAAAAGAAAAGAAAACAGAGATATCAAAGGCATAAAAATAGGGGATAACAAATTACATAGGAACGACGGAAGGGATGGGTGGAGAGATATGGTGAGAGAGAAAAGGTGAAAAGAAATATGAAAAAGAGAGAAGAAAAGTAAATAAGTAGTAGAGATAAAGAGGATAGAAAGTAAGGGGAATTGAAAAGTGCCGAGCAAGAGAAAAGTAACAGAAATAACGGGAGAAAGTACGTGGAGGAAGACGAATACGAGAAAAATAAAAGAATGGAGGAGAAGACGAGGAGATACCTTAACTGATGAAAGAAAAAGAAGAGAATATATTCAGTAAAGAGGGGAAAGGAGTAGAAGAATTAGGAGCAGAGGAAGAGGGAGTAAATGAGGGCAGAATAGAAGCATCTCTCCTATTACAACCTTCTTTCTGATCGTCAGTATGGGTTCCGTCAGGGACGCTCCACCGGCAATCTTCTCACCTACCTTTCAGACTCCTGGTCATCCTCCTTTCGGGACTTTGGCGAAAGCTTTGCCATTGCACTTGACATCTCAAAGGCTTTCGATCGAGTCTGGCATAAATCTTTAATTTCCAAACTGCCCTCTTACGGTTTCTATCCTTCTATCTGTGCCTTCATCTATGTCACGGGGTTTTTATATCACTGTACTTTTGATATAAATGGTTAAGTATTATTTAATTTGATAATAATATTAATATTGAAGAGCAGAGACAATGATTGTCTTGCTACATCAAGCAACGATTACTTTACGCTGATTTGCTAAGATTCTCAAGAACGAGAATTTATAAACTTTCTCAACAGTACACAGCAGAGACTAATTACTCACAATTGCTGAATTACTGTACTGTTAGCCTCTGGAGAAAGTTACATCACCCCTGACAATAAATAACTAATACTAATAATAATAACATCAGGTTCTTGCTGATGCATTAACTCCTGGCACAACGGATTTTAAGTTAATACAAGACTGGTCTAAGTACCAGTTATGAATAGTAAAACGTTTATGCAAGCTAGGAGCTATATGGAAAGTAAGCTTAATTATGGAGAAATGAAACAAGATTTACTCTACATTAAGCTCAAGAAATAGAACTGTTAAATTTATTAATTACAAAAATAAATTTAACATTACATTTCAAATCAAATCAATGAGACGCACTCGCTCACTCACACAGAAGCTAAATACTTACGCCTAGGGAAAAAACACCTTAACTAAGCTCTTAAAACTACAAAATACACAAAAGAAAACCAGTCGATGAATACTATGTATCACCCGAGGAGTGGGTGGGAATACCGGGATTAACTGTGACCCTTTCTCCGTCACAGCAAACACACGACTGAATTCAAATGTATGGGCAGGAAGCACGAGCCACCGGAAGAAGGCGTGGCTAACGGTTTATGCAAGTAGAGGCGAACGATAAAGAAATAATTGTATCGCTCAGTGGCGCACTTAGTGACGTGCATTAAATCGGTCACTTTTTGAAAACGGTGACGAATTATTTGAAAAGTATACCCCGAAATGGAGAGAGAAACGGTTAACTGAGCGATACACAGTGAGTTTTCCACTAATAGTTCGTGGCTTCTCACAAAAAGGAAATGTCGCGAATTGATTCGTGACATTACGCCCCATGAAAATTAAATCTTTCTTCCTTCAGAAGAAAGATTTCAATATACATACATATAAATCCTAACTCAGTCACACAAGATTCACACTGTGGTGTGTGTGCTATCCTGCTACAGGAGAAAATCGCAGTCGCCAGTGAGCGAAAAAACCTCGTATTTACGTTAATAGAAGCAAGCTTGAGGGAAAAACTCCGTGACGACGGTGAAAATCCTGTACTCAGGTCAAACTGAGCGAAAATTCGCTACATTTACACTGACAACTAATTGTTGTGTAGCGTGGTGTATGTAATACACGGTGTAGGTGTGACAGTTGTAGTGTAACTGTACCTACGTGTAAAATGACACAGTAAATAATATGGCGACGACGAAGACAGAGGAGAAGAGGCGGCAGCGTGCGGCAGACGATCAGCTGGTCCGCACAGCAAAACTGCTACACCCATTGCTGAACCTGCAAAACCAATTAAGGTGGAGCATCAAAAGTGTCAATGAGACAAAATTCTTATTATGTTACAATTACTCTCTCTGGCTAGCAGTCAGTACATGCTATGAAAAGTACACTCGAGGTCGCCATTAATTTTAGCACACGATTATGATCGGCAAGTTGAGAATCCCTGTGCAAACTCGGGTCTTCCATAGCCTCGAACCGCACACGGGTCCTCAACCTGTGCCTCAACCTACAGTACTTATATTAATATCGGAGAGCTGAGAAACCTTGTGCAAACTTGGGTCTTCCATAGCCTCAAGTCGCCTCTGCAGAGTTCTCACTTCCCCTTAACCTACAATACAATACTTATATTAGTACCGGAAAGCTGAGAATCCTTGTGCAAACTTGGGTCTTCCATAGCCTCAAGTTGCCTCTGCGGAGTTCTCTCGCCCCATTAACCTACAATACAATACTTATATTAGTACCGGAAAGCTGAGAATCCTTGTGCAAACTTGGGTCTTCCATAGCCTCAAGTCGCCACTGCGGAGTTCTCTCTCGAACTTCCCCCTTAACCTACAGTACTTCTATTAGTACCGGGAAGCTGAGAATCCTTATGCAAACTTGGGTCTTCCATAGCCTCAAGTCGCCACTGCGGAGTTCTCTCTCGAACTTCCCCCTTAACCTACAGTACTTCTATTAGTACCGGGAAGCTGAGAATCCTTATGCAAACTTGGGTCTTCCATAGCCTCAAGTTGCCACTGCGGAGTTCTCTCTCGAACTTCCCCCTTAACTTACGGTACATATATTAGTACCGGGAAGCTGAGAATCCTTATGCAAACTTGGGTCTTCCATAGCCTCAAGTCGCCTCTCAACTTCCCCCTTAACTTAAGGTACATAATATGCATGTACAGGCCCTGGACATACTGTGTCCTGTGGGGCCAATGGGCGAGACATCAGGTCTGCACCCACTTCACCACTACCCTGTCTCTCAACTGACTCAGAGATTACAGGTGTAGTTACAAATGGCACAGGAAGGGCATGTCCCTGATTAGTGGTGATACTTTGGCACACACTGCAAGAACGGACAAAACTATCTATGTCCCGTCCCATCCCTGGCCAGAAAAAGTCAGCTCGGATACGGCCCTGGGTCTTCCTTTTGCCCATGTGACCTCCTGAGACTGAACAATGACCCCATTGTAACACTGCTAGGCGGTACTTGGCGGGAACGACAAACTGCAGTCGAACCTCGCCCTCGGGTGTTCGTGACTCACGGTAGAGCCGTCCTTGTTTACAAAGGAACTTGGCTCGACCTCCCCGTGAATACTTAATCACTCGACCCTTTTGTTTATTCCGCACGGCAGCAAGTGTCGGGTCAGAATGTTGTTCTTGTACAACAAGTTGACTGCACATCAGATCTTGCGGCGATTCAATGATCACTGGGGTGACACAGTCTGGAGCCTCAGTCATGGCTCGTGTTACCGCAGCAGCCAAAGTCTGAGTAGCGTCATCGGAGCAACTATCCTTGGCTCCATTAATATTGCCTACTATTAAGTCAAATAGAGGCTCTGGCATGACAACTGCAAGTGTCATACCAGTATAAAATGGAGATGCCACCTGGATACATGCCTCAGGGAACAATCTCACTGATCCATCAATAAGCTTTGCATGGATCTGTCGACCTGTATACTGTTCAGGCCGAACCAAACTCTGCTTAACAGAGCAACCTGAGGAACCATTGTCTCTCAGGACCTTCACAGGAATGTCTCCCACAAACCCTTGCTGAACAAGGAAGGTACTGTCACCTGTGGGAGGGCCTGTGGAGGAAGCAGCTAGCCACTCATGAGGCTGCTGAATTGATGTGGCAAACATTGTGCCTTGAGGGTTATATTGGGAAGATGGAACATTGGCCATCTGTGGAGGGGGGTTCACTGTCACTGTGGGACTAGTGAACTGTGGGGAAGTACCCACACTGGTAAGGACGTGACCACCAGGCTGCTGCTGAGGAATGAAGGCTGCATTTGCTTCCTGCCTCTTTTGAGCTGGTGGTGAAAAAGTTTGTCCCGACGGTCGGTTGCGTGGCTGATACTGCTGCTGGTTAGGGTGCTTGTACCGCTTCCAAGCAGGCTGCTGTATATTTTGCCCCTGGTCCTTCTGTGGTTTCGGACCTTGGCCATTACTCTGAGAACGGCCTTGGTGCTGGGATTCAGTCTGAGACGGCTTCCCAGACTTGGCAGTATCTTTTCTGATCCAGGTGTTTTGCTTACGAGCTTGATACCCGTATGCAGTAAAGAATGCGTCAGCCTTATTTGGCTGGCATCTTTCACCTGGCAGATCTTAAGCTGTGCTATGAGCTCAGCAGGCCACGACCTCTCTAGCTGTGTACGCAGCATAAGGTCAATTATCCCCTCACGCGTGGAAGGAGTTTCATCTTTCTCCATCCACTCATTTAAGTAAGCTGTGAGACGATCAAGGAACTGAACAGCTGTCTCCTTGTCTTGGAGACAAGCTCGCATGAACTGAACTTTGGCGTCGTCTACTGTGAGACCATACGCCTTAATGAGTGCAGCTTTCATCATCTCATATGTGAGATTGTCTCCACGAATTCTGTGGAGAATATCGAGGGCAGGGCCCTCAAATAGGCTAAGAAACTGAAGCCGCTTAGCTGCCTCATCCAGTTGATATAAGTCTGCCATGTCCTCAAAACGAGCTATGTACGGCTCGATTCGCTCGCTTTCCTTGTATGAAGGAAGCTTGATGCGTGGGGTCGCCAGGACATGTGCAGGGGGAACGCTCGTGGAGCTTTGACCAACTGCACCAGACGTGTCTGAAGCCAAGGAATCTCGCTTGAGCTTCAGCACTTCAAGTTCATGTTTTTCTCGTGCTTCTCGCTCGGCACGTTCGTGTTCTCGTTCTTTGTCTCGCTGTTCACGCTCGTATTCGCGCTGTTCTCGCTCGTATTCGCGCTGTTCTCGCTCGCATTCGCGCTGAATCTTACGCTCTTCACGGGCATCATTCTCGCGCTGCTGTTCCTGATTATGCCGTGAGAGTATATACTCTTTAATTTCGGTTGGGTCCGAAAGACCCATATCTTTGGCTTCCTGTAAAAATACAGTAGTAGCCATGGCGCTAATTTATTAAGCAAACCGAAATTGAGTACTGACTGCTTAGCGACGAATACTAATAAACAAAAGTAAAGAGTACAGACACAAGCTAGTGGTGACCAGTCTTATCTAGTTAACTGGCAAAGAATAAATCAAAAATGTAAATGACTGGGAAGACTCAATAATAAACAGAATGGTACGGCGACTTCCCAGGAGCGAATAAAATCGTCTGGCGTTACCAAGAATAAACTAGAGTTAAGTATTCTATTGATTAATAAAGCAAAATTCACTTGCTAAATTAAGGGTAAACACCAGTAAGCTTGTGCCTATAAACTTTAATGATAAATACCTAAATATGAATGAGTGAGCACTATCTCGTGAATAGCTTTAGAGCTAGGAGTTAATATCCTGGAATGAGGTCGCCAATTGTCACGGCATTTTTATATCACTGTACTTTTGATATAAATGGTTAAGTATTATTTAATTTGATAATAATATTAATATTGAAGAGCAGAGACAATGATTGTCTTGCTACATCAAGCAACGATTACTTTACGCTGATTTGCTAAGATTCTCAAGAACGAGAATTTATAAACTTTCTCAACAGTACACAGCAGAGACTAATTACTCACAATTGCTGAATTACTGTACTGTTAGCCTCTGGAGAAAGTTACATCACCCCTGACAATAAATAACTAATACTAATAATAATAACATCAGGTTCTTGCTGATGCATTAACTCCTGGCACAACGGATTTTAAGTTAATACAAGACTGGTCTAAGTACCAGTTATGAATAGTAAAACGTTTATGCAAGCTAGGAGCTATATGGAAAGTAAGCTTAATTATGGAGAAATGAAACAAGATTTACTCTACATTAAGCTCAAGAAATAGAACTGTTAAATTTATTAATTACAAAAATAAATTTAACATTACATTTCAAATCAAATCAATGAGACGCACTCGCTCACTCACACAGAAGCTAAATACTTACGCCTAGGGAAAAACACCTTAACTAAGCTCTTAAAACTACAAAATACACAAAAGAAAACCAGTCGATGAATACTATGTATCACCCGAGGAGTGGGTGGGAATACCGGGATTAACTGTGACCCTTTCTCCGTCACAGCAAACACACGACTGAATTCAAATGTATGGGCAGGAAGCACGAGCCACCGGAAGAAGGCGTGGCTAACGGTTTATGCAAGTAGAGGCGAACGATAAAGAAATAATTGTATCGCTCAGTGGCGCACTTAGTGACGTGCATTAAATCGGTCACTTTTTGAAAACGGTGACGAATTATTTGAAAAGTATACCCCGAAATGGAGAGAGAAACGGTTAACTGAGCGATACACAGTGAGTTTTCCACTAATAGTTCGTGGCTTCTCACAAAAAGGAAATGTCGCGAATTGATTCGTGACAATCTAGAGCTTCCTTTCTGGTCGTTCTATAGCCGCTGTTGTAGATGGCCATTGTTCTTCTCCTAGACCTGTCAACAATGGTGTTCCTCAGGGCTCAGTCCTATCACCAACTCTCTTCCGTTTAATCATCAATGACCTTCTAAGCTATACATTTATCCCTATCCACTCATACGCTGATGATTCCACCCTTCACCTTTCCATTTGGTTCCCGCAAAGTCCATCTCAGCAGTTACTTCAGCAAACAAGGGATGAGGCTATGGCACACCTAATGTTTGACTTGGCTCTTATCTCTGACTGGGGTAAAAATGGTCTTGTTGTTTTTAATGCATCAAAGACTCAGTTCTTACACCTATCAACCTGACAAAATCTTCCATAGGGATATCAACTAAGGTTTAATAATATTCAGCTTAGTCCTGCATCATCCTTGAACATCCTTGGGGTTCATTCACTCAAGACTTATCTTGGAAAGATCATATTACATCTCTTGTAAAATCTGCTTCCAAGAGGTTGGGTGTCCTAAGCCGACTCCGTTCCGTCATTACCCCTGCACAGTTATTGACTTTATACACGGGTTTTATTCGCCCCTGTGTATAGTACAACTATCATGTGTGGGGAGGCTCCCCACATACAGCTCTTCTCAATAGGGTGGCGTCAAAGGCTTTTCGTCTCATTAACTTTCCTGCTCTTACTGGCTCCCTTCAACCTCTGTCTCTTCGCCGCACTGTTGAATCTTTAACTCTTTTCTATCGCTACATCAATGGTCACTGCTCTTCTGAACTCTCTGCTAGCATTCCTGCACCTCCACGACGGGTGCTACAACAAACTCTCATCCCTTTTCTGTCCAACACTCTAATGCAAGAGTTAATTGTGTGTGTGTGTGTGTGTGTGTGTGTGTGTGTGTGTGTGTGTGTGTGTGTGTGTGTGTGTGTGTACTTTGACGCATATGTATGTGTGACTAGTTTCGTAATAAAGACAGGCTGGGCAGAATGTCAAGTATCTTCATACCGTGTTTCAGAATGTAAAGGACAGGGAGAGTGTTAATCTTTTATTGTTGGCCTTACACAAACATTTCAGGGCATGTCCAAATGAACGAGTCTTGATTGTGGCTCTCTCTCTCTTTATTTTTCCCATTTTCTCTCTTTTTTCTTCCTTTTTTTTTTTTTTTTTTTTTCGGTGGGGGAAAGGGATATTTTTTCAGCAGCTTTTCAGTGCTTGATTTCTTTCTGCATAAAAAAACGAAGATGGAGGACAGACTTTTATATACATTTTCTGATTCTTCCTGCTTCCTTTTTCTCATTCTTAATCTCTCTCTCTCTCTCTCTCTCTCTCTCTCTCTCTCTCACACACACACACACACACACACACACACACACACACACACACACATACTGAAACAATTAATACTTTCCATCATATATCTCCCAGTGTACAGTATAGAGTACATCCAACCCGTCAGACAGTTTTCCTCATCAGACGGTAGGCTTCACCATCCATCCATCCATCATCCAATTCTACACTGCCCCATGAGGACCGTAGGAGCCCTGGGCTAGGCAGTTGGTCCCGACATTTAAGATGAGAGTGACCAGCCTCACTCATCCCTGAGTGGTATTACATGAGCAATCAACCTCAACCATCCCTTGGATATAAACCTTCGCCGGCTCAATCCCATTGGACCGCAGTAATTACCCACTAAAACCACCAGGCGCCAAAATCTGGTTATATGCTTACCACCCAGCGTGGTAAATGCTTTCCTGGTGTACAGGAAACTATTTGGCTTGTCACTCAGTGTAGAGTCACCCACAGGCTGAAGGAAGAGGAAAGATTGAAGGAAAGAAAGACAGAAGATGGAGTGTAAAGTCACCCGTAGGCAGAAGGACAAGGAAAGAATGAAGGAAAGAAAGACAGAAGAGAAAGGAAAAATGAAGGATGGAGAGGAAAGGGCAGACACCCGAAAGCAGCACTACATCGAGTGAGTGGATGGTGAGCTCCCCCACCTACCACAATAGGCTTCAACCAGAGAAAATGTTACTACTCTTTTACTCCTGTGACTCACTCAGCTTAATGAAATCGTCTGTTGGAATATGGTACTAGAGTTGCCCCGATCATGAGATGCTTAATATTTCCCGTATCCTCACTCCTGCTCTTGTGACTCACTATACTCAGAATAAAACCACTTGGCATTAGATGGAATAAGATATCAGAGACAATGACGACGGTGAGAAGGCTAATTTTATGGTTTAAGTGATGATGAGTGTATTCTATTCTTGTGTTTGTACTTTATTCTTCTTTTTTCATGCAATTTTACTCAACTTTGGAAAAGCCTCTAGAAGGGAAGGTGTAAATGAAGGCTATATCTAACCTCCTCAGTTCGAAACTTTTCCCTGAATTGATCGAAATCGTCTTTAATAAATTCTAGGGACTATCGCGCTGAAAAGATTAATAACGATTGTTTAGACTTTCGCATTATTCGGTCTGACATGCATCAGTAAATGGAATGTTCCCTTTAATAGTTCACATAAACACACACACACACACACACACACACACACACACACACACACACACACACACAAGAAAAAGGAAAAGAGCAAAACACTCGAATAATTACAGCACCTCCATAAAATGGGCCACACATCCATTTCCTCGTCACTCAAGCCCCCGAATGGCACAAAGAAAAGAGCAAAAAGAGAAAGAACGTCGGAGGAAAGGCACAATAATTTTACCGAACACAGAGGAGAGAGTGAGAGTGCGTGCTGAGAAGGGCATAGAAAAACACTTATTGTGACCTCTTTCAATGCCCTCATTGCTAGCTTGGGTCACCTGAATTGATGACATGTCAGGTGAGATCAGGTTGACCTCTTTACTACAGTACCATCCTTTTCTTTACTACAATACCCTATAATCCTTTACTACAGTACCCCTAACCTTTACTACAATATTCTTTACCACAATGTTCTCTAACCCTTTACTGCAACATCCTTTTAATTTTTTACTGCAATACCTCTTAACCTTTCCTACAATATCCCTACTCATTACTACAGTACCTCTAATCCTTAATTACAGTACCCCCGTAACTCTTTACTACAGTACCCCTTAACTCTTTACTACACATTCACTCCATTACTACAATACATCTTTACTCTTTCGTATTGTATGGACGCATGTGATTTCTTTTAGTGAGGTTAGCACAAGATAATATTGCTTAGTATGGAGAAATTGTGGTAGTCAGGGGTTGCACCTCTTCCTAAGCTATTAATCTCGCATAGGCCTATTAACTTACACTTTAACATTCTCTTGTATGCTATTTATAACGCTTTACTCTCGGCATAGTGTGTATCAGTATCAGAAACTGATGAGTAATATACAGAATAAATAGCTAAAGAAAAAATGCGACAATCCATAGTTTACAGTTTATGGGGCATTAGATAACTGCATATCTCAATTAACAGGCTTCGACTTATATACTGGACGTGAACCCGGTGGAGTGCAGGCCTAAGTTGCCCATCTCCTGCAGGTCACCATCCTCCTTTCGAGAGAGAGGGAGAGGACTAAGGGAGGGTTGTAATGTCGGGCAGTGGTGCCACTCAATTATATCGGTGCCACCACGTGAAGGCTTCCCTCTCCAGCAGTGATGAAGAGCGAAGAGCTATTATGAAGAATGTCGAGCAACGAAGCACTCATTTAACAAAGGAATGCTCGACGAAGGTGAAAGGATGAGTACGATAAAGTATAAGGAGTATCGGATATTGGATTTGGCGGTAAGGAGGCTTCAATCTATATATGAGTATAATGGGAGAGAAGAAGAATGAAGAAATATTATGGAGAATATCAGGGGACGACCGAGATGGAAGGATAAGTGCGGTATACGGTATAAGGTCTCAGTCCTAAAACCTTCTCCTGAGCTGAATGAAACCGTCTGAATGTAAAAGATAGATACAGAAAACATGTTATTATTCTAGGGATTAAGATTTCCCTCAGTTATAGGAATCTTCGCTAGTCTGAATAAATTAATTAGTTGTGTGCGCTCGAGCGAGAGTGTTGATATGGTTAGGTGTATTGTAGTGTGAAATTGTGATGCTGCCACTACGTGGGGTCAACAGCCTGGCTACACTTACATACACATACGCCTGCAGACATGTATGAAATTGTGTGTGTGAAATTGTGACGCTGCTGCTATGGGGGTCAACAACCCGGCTACACACACACACACACACACACACACACACACACACACGAAATAAATTTCTATAAACACACAAATACACTTAGGCAAATTATATTCATTGCAAAATCACTGCAGGTCCCAGACTCCAGTTATTTTCCAGTTTCTAGACATTAAAATTAAGGCAGCTGTAATTACTGTTCTAAACCCACCCTTTGGACGATAAAGTATTGTCCTTTTTACTGATGGTATGTTACTTCTTCGTTAATACAGAAGTTTGTCATGGTCGTCTTTTTAGTTGTTTATTATCTTACGAATTGGTGTGTGTGTGTGTGTGTGTGTGTGTGTGTGTGTGTGTGTGTGTGTGTGTGTGTGTGTGTGTGTGTGTGTGTGTGTGTGTGTGTGTGTTTTCTTAACTGCTTGCCTATAAAAGCGTGTTTGTGCATATGTCTGTGTGTCTGAAAAGAATGTAAATGTACATTTTCCATTATATGTACAAAGAAACCTCGTGTGTGTGTGTGTGTGATAGGAGTCTGTGTGAGTACCTGTATATGTGTGGGTTCTCTAGTTTCTGCTGGTATTGTATTATTTAGAGTAAATTTCCTACAAAATTTTCTGGAGATATTTTCGAGCTAAAGGTGGCAGGGTTATTACATCGGAACGTCTATACTGTAATGTAATGCAGTTGATTTATAGGTAAGGGTTTATTAATTTATTTATTTATTTTCCTGTTACGAGTCAGGTAATTAATTTTTAGAGCGAAAGGATGATTTCTGGAAGACCTTCTAGTGGCAATAGGTAGATAGATAAATACATAGATAGACAGATAGATAAAAAGACAGACAGATAAATACAGTAGATATATGTATAACTGGATAATGAGATAAGCTGACAGATGGATAGATGAGAGGACAGACAGATAAACGGATACATCGATAGAAAGATAAATAGGTAAGTTAACTGTTAACAGATGGTGGATGGGAGGACAGACATAGATACATTTATAGATAGATCCATAGATAGACAGACATTCAGGGCAGACTTATCAAAATATACATAATGCCTGTGTGCCATTTTCTCCAAGTTTCAAGGCAGGGGTCAACTCAGGTAACCTTTAATCCACTCAAGGGGAGGGACACACACACACACACACACACACACACACACACACACACACATACACACACACACATTTAATATTCCTCTCGACTTCAAGGCATCCTAGGTTTGATGTAAATATGGAGAGAGAGAGAGAGAGAGAGAGAGAGAGAGAGAGGGGGGGGGCACCGTTACAGATGTTCACACGATATCAGACATACACACATACACATAAAGATATGCAAATACACATACACATTAAAACAGCCAACACCATCAACACTTAAAAACACATCGTAAAAAAAAAACACACACACGTTTTCTTTAAGGGTCGTCTTTATGTAGGCAGGGGAAGCTTCGTAACATCTCTTCCTATGCGATTAAATTTTGCGTACTTCACATTAACTTTCTTTTCTACGTAATATATTCTTCTAAACGTTATTTATATCGTTTAAATATCGACACATTTTTTTATCAGTGACATATATGAAGGTACTGAGGTGTAACATGCTGGATAAATGGATGAGAACAACTGTTACGAGATCTGAGTTTTCGTCAAAGGTGCAGTTCAGCCAACCTTTAATCCACTCACTTGTAACACACACTCAATATCCCTTCGTCCCTCCTTCCATTACTGAGAGAGAGAGAGAGAGAGAGAGAGAGAGAGAGAGAGAGAGAGAGAGAGACTCGTTCATTTGGACATGCCCTGAATAAATATTTGTGTAAGACTAACATGAAAAGATCATTACTCTCTCGGGCCTTTTTACTGTCACAAGGGGCGAAGATATATGACATTTTGTACTGCGTGTTTTAGTTTAAAAAACAGTCACAGAGAGAAAGCCAGACCGATGAACAGACAGACGGACAGAGGGACAAACAGACAGACAAGCAGACAGACGGACTACTATTATATCTGAAGGCACTCAGAGATCAGTACCTGCTCCAACGTCCATGAAACTTAAGATTTATTGCTGTCATTCCTTTTTAGAACAGTAGAATACAAAAGGTCTCACATAGTCAATTGATTCTACGGTCTTTGTCTGCCCTGTTACAGTATCTCAGAAATCGCATGATTCCGCCGGCGCCAGTGAAATTTATTAATATTCCTGCAGCATCCGGATCAGTACCCGCCTCAAACTCGAATCAGCTCTTCCCTGATCCACTGCCCACCCATCAGCAAGATTTCATTGATATCTGATAAAAAGGCTTTGAGATATGTTGTGCAGAAACATATTAAAAAAAAAAAAGACACGAGTGAAAAGTATCCTCCTCTAATTTCCTTGGCGGAGGTAATTATAAATGCCTCGTTTTCTACTCGTATTTCCAGCAAAGAGTCAACTCACCCAAATTTTAATCCATTAATTTTCGACACACGCACTTTACATTCCGCCTTCTCTCCATTCATCACCATTGATTTCCAGCACACGGGTATTAATATTGTCAAGCTTAATCTTTGTCCATGCGGGTCGTGACAGATGGGGAACGGGGTGGTAGTCAAGGCCGAGTCTGACGAGAGTAAAAAGTGTAAATGACTAAACGTTGCGACCCTCATCAGTGACAAAATTTATGGCCTGGAGAATTATCATTACTATTACCAACCCTAATATAGTTTCTGTTATTATTATTATTATTATTATTATTATTATTATTATAATTATTATTATTATTATTATTATTATTATTGAATATCAGCCGTCTTGATCAGTGTTGAAGAGAAGAAATATGATTAATTATCATTATCATGATCATCATTCAGCACCAGCCTCGATAACTGACGATAAAAAGAATATTATGGTGAATAATTATCATTGTCAATAATTTCGTCGTTTACCTTATGTTACTGATGATGATGATGATGATGATATTATGATATTACCGTACTTTTTTCGTCACTGATGGAAGCTACTGTATTTGATGATGATGATGATGATGGTGATGATGACTTTCCCTGCCATATAAAGGAGAAAGAACAATGCGCTATCAGGTCACTGGGTCCTACACTTCTCAAGAGGAGGGGTGGAGGGGGAGGGGAGAAAGATGTGGCAGAGAAGGAAGTGATGGGAGGGAGGGAGGGTGGGGTGCTCCAGGAGAGAGAGAGAGAGAGAGAGAGAGAGAGAGAGAGAGAGAGAGAGAGAGAGAGAGAGAGAGAGAGAGAATTAATATTTGTACCTCAGAACTTTTATATTTGTCATTGTGACGCCCTTCATCTGTTTCATGGCAAGATGTCTCAAATTATTTATTTATTTTTTTATGTATATACTTTCTCATACCGCCATTTGATGCCATTCAGCTCATGGAAGACATCTCATGGTGAAGAAGTTACAGGCAATTCCCATGATAACATTTTCATTTTTATTCGTCCATTTGCCTGGCGTTTTATTCAGCTCAAGAGATCCCATATATAGAGAGGGTTGATACTGTCAGTGTGTGTGTGTGTGTGTGTGTGTGTGTGTGTGTGTGTGTGTGTGTGTGTGTGTGTCCCAGGTCTTTATTTCAATTTATTATCTTAATGGAGATCGTTCTCCTTCAAGAGGTCTCAAGTCTCAAATTAGCTGAATATCATAGCTGGGCAAAAGCTAGAATTAAATACAAAGACGTCATCAAAGTTAAGAGGTAAATACTTCTGTCTTACTTGTCCTAGCCTAGGGGTGGGGGAGGAAGGAGAGGAGGAGAAAGAAGAAGGAGGAAAAGTGGATGGGAAGGATAGTTGGACTTTGACGAGGAAAGAGAGGGGGAGGGTCATGGTAGTGAAAGGGTGAGAGGAGAAGCGAGACGGGGCGAGGGGCAAGGGAAGGTGAAGGAAAAGGGGGATGAGGGAGAACAGAGAGAAGGGGGTGAGGAGAAGGAACGGAGGCAGTGCTGGAGCTAAGAAAAAGAGGGGGATAGTAGGGGAGGGGAAAGGGGGAAGGTAGGAGTGAGAGGGAGCAGGGGGATAGGAAGGAGGGAAAGAACGATCGGGGGTGAGGGGAAAGGAATGGAAGGAGAGGAGGCAGTGGGAAGGAGAAGAAAGACGAAGAGAATTAGAAGGTGGGAGACAAAAAAGTGGGAGGGGATGGGGAGGAGGGAGGGGAATGGGAAGAGGGAGAGGGGAGAAAACTGAAGAGGGTGAAAGAAAATTCGCTCGTGGTTACCGGCAATATCTTTGGATTCTTATATTCGCCAAAATGAACCCTGGAAGCGAGACATTAAAATTTTCGTCTCGTAGATTGTATAGATGGTTGATACAAGGGACACGAGATAGACAGATTAATAGATAGAGAGATAGATAGATAGGTAGACAGACAGACAGATAGATAGACAGATGTGGTAAACAGATAAACAAACGGTAGATGTGAAGAAAGGTGGTTGACACAAGGAACGAACAAGCGTCTAGGCCGAAAAATATCATAAAAAATAATGAATACTTCGCAGTATAATACTTAAGTAAAGCAACAATGGAAAGACGGCTAATATTTGCATAAAACAATAACTAAAACAGGTAACTCACACGACTTACATAACTTACATCCAAACTATATAACTTATCTGAAGGGCATTATTAAAACTAATAAGGGGTTAGATGTAGCCTTAATTAATCAATCCAGTACGAGAAGCCTTTCAGAGGTCGAAAAAAGGGAGCTGTAAGGGTAAATTAAGAACCACATTACCCGGCGTCAAGGTTTAGCTTCGTATTCTCCTGCATGTTCCTAATGATTTTAATCCTTTGAAAACTGAATAACCGGATGCTGCATAAGCTGGTAAACACACACACACACACACACACACACACACACACACACACACCACCACCAACAACATCACCACCACCACCACCATCGTCATCAACATCGCTGCGAAGGGTTGACTCACCAGACAAGAATAATAAGCTGCTGAACAAAATACAACACGTAGCTTCTGAACGCCTAGAGAAAATACAGGGGAAGAAGAGCTCAGAAATTACCTTTGAGCGGACTGCCATGATTACATTACACGCTCCAGATTCTTTGTCACGTTAAGACGTGTATTTATTTCTTTATCCCATTAAGACGTCCATTTCTTTACCCCATTAGGGATGTATTTCTTTGCCACATTCCCGTCTGTGCCTTCATCCAAGTCTTTACTTTGATGGGTCGACAACCCCTGAGGGAAGGAAACAAAATTTCTTATTCAGTATTCTGTGTCTTAGCGTTTCACTTTCGTCTTCTTTCGTTTCGTTTTTTCTTTCTTCTCTGATTGTCTTCCTTTCATCATCTTCCTCTCCGTCCTTTCTTTTTCCTTTCTTCTTCTTCTTCTTCTTCTTTTTCTTCTCCAATTTCTCCTTCATCTTGTGTGGAGCAGTGACCTGTGTTGATAACCTGCCATGATCATTTTAATGTAATCAGTCAAGCTATCAACTGCATTTCGGTACCTTTAAGGCGGAGCGATAATATTCTTGTCCGCTTCTGTGTGTGTGTGTGTGTGTGTGTGTGTGTGTGTGTGTGTGTGTGTGTGTGTTTCCATTGTACCGGTATCTCATGAACGGCTTGAGCTATCAGTATGGAACCTTCAGGGTATCAAGATATAGCCAAAATCTCGGCCGAGGTCGAAAATGGGCATTCGGAGTCACGATCAAGGTCACCAGAATGGCTGCCATAAGTCAACCAGTTTTTATTGCCCCCTTTAGCACCATTTTATCTCATGAACGGCTTGAGCTATCAACACGAAACCTTCAGGGTATCAAGATATGGCAAGACTCTTGGAGTTGGCCAACAGCATAATCTGGCGGGCGATTAGCATTCGGCTCCCTAAAGCTTTTCTTTCATTGTTTATATTTTATCATAGTCATGATCATAACGATGATGGCAGTTATATTGATACTGAGGAGGAGGATACAGAACTAGAACAGAGGCTGGAGAGAAAACAGGAGGAGGAGGATATGGATGTGGCGAAAATGAATTCAAAAGTTTTCTTCTACGAAGAAATAGCAGAAACAAGAATAAGTACACGAAACTTAGAATTGTCATCGTGCTTCGACAGTCTCATTTCCACTTTATTCTTGCTATTTCCAGACGATTTTATTCAGCTTACGGGAGATTTTTCGAACTGGAGGGGTTATGTATAGCCTTCCTTAACCTCTTCATTAGCAGGGATCTTTTATTTATGCTGAATAAAATCGTCTGATAGCAGCCTGATTGAAGACGACGTCCTCGGACTGAAGAAACTTTGTGGCCAAAGGAATGTTGTCACGGGATTTTTAATGAATATACAATATTAAAGGATATTTATTCAATAATACTGAAGAGCAGCGACAATGAATTGTCTTGTGAAAATCAAGCAATGATTACTTTATGCCAGCTTACTTCGCGGATTATCTAAGGACGAGAATTTATAAACTTCCTCAACAGTACACAGCAGAGACTAATTCCTCACAATTGCTGTTTGTTAGTACTGTTAGCCTCTGGAGAAAGTGACTTCACCCCTGAGAATCAATAACTAATGCAATTAATGATAACAAGTTCTTGCTGATGCATTAACTCCTGGTTGGCACAACGAATTTCAAGCTTAATACAAAAGGAGTGGCCTAAGTACCAGTTATGAATAGCAAAGCGTTTATGCAAACTATGAGCTATAAGTGAAATAAGTTTAATATGGTAAATAAAACACGAGTTTACATTACATTAAGCTCAAGAAAAAGAACTGTTAAATTACTGATTACAATAAAATAAATTTACGTTACATGAGTCTCAAGATGAATTCAAATAAGAAGATCGCACTCACTCACTCATTCAAAAGCTAACTCTTAAACCTAGGAAAACGAAAAGAAAATACTGGTCAGAAAAGCAGACCAAGCGGATGACTGGGCGTCGTTGAGGAAGGACACTGCAGACGCTAAGTCTCTCGCCAATCCCACTAGGTGGAAATTAAGAAACTGGACAACGGCTTCACTGCTACGCACTGGGCCCAACCTGCTTTCACGGCGCTCAAATCCTGACTGATTCAAATTGTGAGAGAGAGGGGAGTGTCGTGGCTGCACTAACGGCCAACGAGTGTGAGCGATACACACCCCCGCAATTCACTCAGCAAAGGTGCTAACATCGCGCACAAGGACGATCACTTATGAAATAGTGTAAAATATCCTGAAAAAACACTCCCAATCGGTGAATATGTAGCGGTTAAACTGAGCGATAAATACTGGGCTTCCACTAGAATTCGCGGTTTCCCACCAAAGTTGATGTCACGAGTTTATTCAAATACTTAATCGCCCCGACTCGTGACATTACACTCCATGGAAATCAAATTTTTTTTATCTTCAGAAAAAAAAAATTCAATATACATACATATAAATCCTAACTCAGTCACAACAAGATTCACACTGTGGTGTGTGTGTGTGCTATCCTGCTACAAGAGAAAGTCACAGTGAGCAGTGAGCGAAAAAAAAAAAAAAAACGTATTTACGTAAATAGAAGCAAGTTTGATGGAAAAACTCCGTGACAATGGTGAAAAATCCTGTACTCAGGTCAAACTGAGCGAAAAGTTTGCTACATTTACATTAACAACTAATTGTTATGTAGCGTAATGTATGTAATACACGGTGTAGGTGTGACAGTTGTGGTGTAACTGTACCTACGTGTAAAATTACATAATGCAAATCAATAGTAAATGATGACAATGAGGCAGAAGAGAAGAGGCGGCAGCATGCGTCAGGGACGATCAGCTGTTCTGCACGGCAATGCTGCACCCGCCAGCTACACCTGCGAAAGCAATCAAGGAGGAGTATCAAAAGTGTCATTTCTCTTTCTCTGCCTAGCAATCAGTACTTATGTTCCAAAGGTACACTATTTACATTCTTAACCAGGAAACGTAGTCAAAGCGTTTCTGCAGGACATCAAACGCTGACCCAGTTTACTGGTTAAACTCTAAACTTAATTAGCGAAAAGACTGGGCGTTTGTGCAGGACATCAAATGCTGCAATTCACTAAATTAACCAGGGAACGTGGTCATGAGCGAAAAGACTGGACGTCTGTGCAGGACATCAAACGCTGCAATTCGCTAATGGAACCCAGTTTACTGGTTAACTAACACTACGCTGGATTAATGATATGAAGCTGAGAATCCCTATGCAATCTTGGGCAGGTCACATTTTAACACCCACCATGAGAGTGAACACTCATGTGGATAATGTACATTCTCTGGGAATCCTCTGAGAGGCCCACAGCTCGAGATGTTCCACAAGGTAATTCATACACAGCCTCAGTCTGTCTCTGCGGGGTTCCCAAACTTCCCCCTTAACTTACGGTACATATGTATGTACAGGCCCTGGACATACTGTGTCCTGTGGGGCCAACGGGTGAGACGTCAGGTCTGCACCCACATTACCACTGCCCTGTCTCTCAACTGACTCAGAGATTACGGGTGTGGTTACAAACGGCACAGGAAGGACATGTCTCTGATTAGTGGTGCATGGACACACATTGCAGGAATGCACAAAACTATATATTACTCGTCCCATCCCTGGCCGGAAAAAGTCAGCTCGGATATGGCCCTGGGTTTTCCTTTTGCCCAGGTGACCTGCTGAGGCTGAACAATGACCCCGTTCTAACACTGCTTGGCGGTACTTGGCAGGAACGACAAACTGCAGTTGAACCTCGCCTTTGGGTGCTTGTGACTCACGGTACAGCTGTCCTTGTTTGCGAAGGAACTTGGCTTGACCTCCCCGTGAATACTTTATCACTCTACCGTTTTGTTTCTTTCGCACGGCAGCAAGTGTTGGGTCAGAGTGTTATTCTTGAACAACAACTTGGCTACAGATCAGATCTTGTGATGATTCAATGGTCACAGGGGTGACAGTTCGGAGCCTCAACAATGGCTCATGTTTCTGCAGCCGAAGACTGAGTAGCGTCATCTTCGGTGCAACTATCCATGGCACCGGGAATATTGCCTATGGTAAGGTCAAATAAAGATTCTGGCATGACAACTGTGAGTGTCGTACCAGTGTAAAATGGAGATGCCACCTGGATACCTGCCTCAGGGGACAATCTCACTGATCCATCAATAGCTTGGATCTGTCAACCTGTATACTCCTCAGGCCGAACAAGACTCTGCCTGACAGAGCAACCTGAGGAACCATTGTCTCTCAGGACCCTCACAGGAATGGCTCCCACAAACCCTGGCTGAACAAGGAAGGCACTGTGACCTGTGGGAGGGCCCGTGGAGGAAGCAGCTAGCCACTGATTAGGCTGCTGAATTAATGATGCAGCAAACATGGTGCCCTGTGAACTAGAAACTTGAGGGGTCGTACTCACTGCCTGGGGAGATGGAACATTGGCCATCTGTGGAGGGGGGTTCACTGTCACTGTGGGACTAGTGAACTGTGGGGGAGTACCCGTACTGGTAGGGACGTGACCACCGTGCTGCTGCTGAGGAATGAAGGCTGCGTTCGCCTCCTGCTTCCTATTCACTTGAGCTGGTGGTGAAAAGGACAGTCCTGATGGTTGGTTGCGTGGCTGATACTGCTGCTGGTTAGGGTACCTGTTGTACCGCTTCCACTCAGGTTTCTGAGTGTTTTGCCCGTGATCCTTCCACTGCGGTTTTGGACCTTAGCCATTATTCTGAGAATGGCCTTGTTGCTGGGGTTCAGTCTGAGACAGTTTCCCTGATTTATCAGGTTTCCTGTTCCAGGTATGGTGATTGCGAGTTTGATACCCGTATGCAGTAAAGAATGCGTCAGCCTTCTCCACCATTTGGCTGGCATCTCTTACCTGGTAGATCTTAAGCTGAGCCATAAGTTCAGTAGGTCACGACTTTTATAGCTGGGTGCGCAGCATAAGGTCAATTATCCCCTCACGCGTGGAAGGAGTTTCATCTTTCTCCATCCACTCACCTAAGTAAGCAGTAAGCCGGTCAAGAAACTGAACGGCAGTCTCTTTTTCCTGTAAACGTGCCCTCCTGAACTGACTCTTGGCGTCGTCAACTGTGAGACCGTACACTTTGACGAGTGTGGCCTTCATCATCACATACATGAGAATGTCTCCACGAATTCTGTGAAGAATATCGAGGGCAGGGCCCTCAGACAGGCTAAGAAACTGAAGTCGCTTAGCTGCATCATCCAGCTGGTAAAGTTGAGCCATGTCTTCAAAACGAGCTATGTATGGCTCGATTTGCTCGCCTTCCTTATATGGGGGAAGCTTGATGTGTGGGGTCGCCATAATATGTGCAGGGATAGCGCTCGTGGAGCTTGGGCCAGCTGCACCAGATGTGTCTGAAGCCAAGGAATCTTGCTTGAGCTTCAGCATTTCAATTTCATGTTTTTTGCGTGCTTCTCTCTTGGCAGGTTCGTGTTCTCGTTGTTCTCACTCATGTTCTAACTCGAGTTCGAGCTGTTTCCGCTCGTGTTCGCACTGTTCTCGCTCGTATTCATGCTCCTTTTCCCGTTCCTCGTGCTGAATTCGACGCTCTTCACGAGCATCATTCTTGCGTTGCTGTTCGTAATTAAACCGAGAGAGGACAAAGTCCTTAATTCCAGTTGGGTCTGTAAGCCCCATATCTTTAGCTTCCTGTACATAGAAGCTGGTGGACACATAGGCGTACGAGCCAGGGAGGCTGGGGGGGCTGCAGCCCCCCCAAGATTTGGGCAGACACAAATTTTTCGGGCAGAGTAGCCAATGTAGCAGGGCTATTCAACTGGCGGATCGTGAGCTAAATCCTGTCCTTGAGTGTTTTTTCTTTTCATATATGAAATTTTACTTTTCCCTTAAAAAAAGAAATGCCATAACGGTCCTTTTCTGTACTTTTTAAAAATATTTCTTAGTTCTTACTGTTTATAAATAAACTATCAGGCAGTGCTGACAGGCTGAGCTGGATGCTCGTGTCCGTACCGTCCATTCGTAAATTACGTAATAGTGGACAGGCTCATAAGTCATAAATTGTACGTGTCTAGGACGGGAGAACAAGTACACACTATGCGTCAGTACACACTATGCGTCGGCAGAGTCCCTAAGTCTCGCCCGCCAGTTTGCTCAGGGCTTGAGTGGAAGCTGCACAGTGACACATATCCGGATTTATTCTTTAAAATCCTTAAGTATCACACGATGGTCATGCAGGTGGGAAGCCGTGAAAAGTGTTCACGAGCAAATTGAGAGAATTGTAAAAGCTCTCATTCAGCTAGTAGATGATAAAGATCCCAAGACATACTCTGATAGTCGTGCATTTCTTTCTGCAATCTGTGACTTTGAGTTCATTCTTGGACTCTGTATCCTCATAGTCATTCTTTCAAACACCAACAGTCTGAGCAGATACTTACAGTCCAAAAATATGGATGTCATCACTGCTCGCCGAAATGCAGATCTTACCATCAGGACATTGGGAGAATGTCGTAATGATGATAGCTTTGACAAGATCTGGCAAAGGGCTGACCAAATCAGCCAAAACATATAATCTTGGATTGAAAACACAAGATCCAACTTCTGTGATGCACGGATACCTCGAAAAAAATCCATCTCGTCGATTGCAAGCCCTTGTAGGAGAATTGACAGGGATGGATGCCCAACCACTGACACCAGTACAGCATCATCGTGTCAAACACTTATTACAATTCAATTGACAAGGTCCTGTCAGAACTGGAAGTTCGTTTCAAGGGTAATGATCAAGATGTTCTGTGTGCTCTTGGTGCCATTGCAATAAGTGATTCACCATCACAAAGTGACTATTAACCAGTTGTAAACTTTTATGGCCTGAACAAGGATCTGATGGAAGCAGAACGAGACTTTTCTATAAGCTTAAGCAAAGGCGACAAGGAGTCTTCCTCAAGACAGCATCAGATGTTGTCCAGTTTCTACGCGAAAATGAACTGTCAGAAATGGTACCCGAGTTCATGAAAGTTGTATCTCTTTTGGCTGTCATCCCTGCTACTTCATGTTCAGCAGAGAGGTCTTTCAGTGGACTTCGTAAGCTGAAATCCTACCTTCGCAGCACCATGGGTCAAGCAAGAGTTAGCTGCCTAGCACTTATCAACATAGAAAGCGAATATGCTACTAGAGTGATTGAAGAAGATATGGACAAAATTATAGATGTTTTTGGAAAAAGAAAGGGACGTGAAAAATATTTTTTCTAACTTGATTTTTTCTGTAAGTCTTAACTTTATTATGGATAGGAAAAGAAGCACTTTATTTTTCTAATCATGTTTTAATTTAGTATGAAGGTGAACTATAATTTACTGCAATTTTTAATAATTACTATATTTATACCATTCAACCATTGCAATTTATTTCAGTAACAGCTATTATTTATTTAGTATATTACATTAAAAAGTATAACCCATACTAATTACTCAGTTCAGTTTTATACTGTAGGCTTTATATAATACTTGTAAATGTGGGTGAAATTTAGCAGTTCAGTTAACCTTCATTTATACATGGTGTGTTGAATAAATGTGTAATGTCTTCATGAAGTGTGGTTTCTTCCTTCACACACACACACACACACACACACATACATATATATATATATATATATATATATATATATATATATATATATATATATATATATATATATATATATATATATATATATGTAATTGCTTGGATTTACAGGCAAAATATATTTCGGGCAGAGAGAGTTCAGCCCCCCCAGGTGAGAAGGGTCCCGTACGCCTATGGGTGGACATGATGCTAACTCAGTCTAAGTAAACTAGTGACTCAGTACTGACTGCAATTTTTTTTCAGAGAAAGATGCCAATAATCGAGAATAAAGAATATAGGCACAGGTTAGTGGTGGCCAGTTTTATCTAATTAAACTGGTAAAGAAAGAAAATTAAACAAACATCTGCCTGTGAAAACTATTAATTAATAATCACCAGTAAGATAGTGCCTATAGACTTTAATGATAAATACCTAAGTATAAGTGAGTGAGTATTATAACGTGAATAACTTTAGAGCTCCTAGAATGAGGTCGCCAATTGTCACGGGGTTTTTAATGAATATACAATATTAAAGGATATTTATTCAATAATATTGAAGAGCAGCGACAATGAGTAGTCTTGTGAAAATCAAGCAATGATTACTTTATGCCGGCTTACTTCGCCGATTCTCTAAGGACGAGAATTTATAAACTTTCTCAACAGTACACAGCAGAGACTAATTCCTCACAATTGCTGTTTGTTTGTACTGTTAGCCTCTGGAGAAAGTGACTTCACCCCTGACAATCAGTAACTAATGCTATTAACCCTTTAACCGCGGGTATTGTTTTGGTCTGACTGTCCTCTCCCACGGGGGTTTCAGCCAAATGTAAACAAACCTTTAAACCTTAATAACTCTGCACAGAATAAAGCTAGAGAAAAAAATAAGGTACCATTAGAAAGTTTTTTTTTTTTTATGCAAGGAAGAAGGAACCAAAGGCCATGAGCCCGCAGTAACAGTTCCCTCCAAGAGAAAAACAAAATACAATAGAGAGCCAAATTCAAGATCCGATCATTTTGAGATGCCTGGACACACTGCGTTTGAAAGACTGGAGATGATAGGCAGGAGGAAATACAGACAGAGGGAGACAGTTCCAGAGCTGACCTGTTGCATGAATGAAAGACTGGGAGTAACGGTTAACTCTTGCATTAGAGAGTTGGACAGAAAAGGGATGAGAGTTTGCTGCCAGACGGGTGCTACGCGCCCGTCGTAGAGGTGGAGGAATGCAAGCAGACAGTTCAGAGGAGCAGTGACCATTAAAGTAGCGATAGAAAAGAGATAAAGATGCAACAGTGCGGCGAAGAGACAGAGGTTGAAGGGAGTCAGTAAGAGGAGGAGAGTTAATGAGACGAAAAGCCTTTGACTCCACCCTATTGAGAAGAGCTGTATGTGGGAGCCTCCCCACACATGAGAGTTGTACTCCACACAGGGGCGGATAAAACCCCTGTATAGAGTCAACAATTGTGCAGGGGTAAAGAAAGAGCGGAGTCGGCTTAGCACACCCAATCTCTTGGAAGCAGATTTTACAAGAGATGTAATATGATCTTTCCAAGATAAGTCCCGAGTAAATGAAACCCCAAGCATGTTCAAGGATGATGCAGGATTAATCTGAATATTATTAAACATTAGTGGGTATACCTGTGGAAGATTTTGTCGGGTTGATAGGTGTAAGAACTGAGTCTTAGAAGCATTAAAGACAACCATATTATTTTTACCCCAGTCAGAGATATGAGCCAAGTCAGACATTAGGTGTGCCATAGCCTCATCCCTTGTTTCTTGAAGTAACTGTTGAGATGGGCGTTGCGGGAACCGAATGGAAAGGTGAAGGGTGGAGTCATCAGCGTATGAGTGGATAGGGTTAGATGTACAGCTTAGAAGATCATTGATGAATAAAAGGAAGAGAGTTGGTGATAGGACAGAGCCCTGAGGAACACCACTGTTGATAGATCTAGGAGAAGAACGATGGCCGTCTACGACAGCAGCTATAGAACGACCAGAAAGGAAGCTAGCGATGAAGGTACAGATAGAAGGATAGAAACCGTAGGAGGCGATGAAGGTACAGATAGAAGGATAGAAACCGTAGGAGGGCAGTTTGGAAATTAAAGATTTATGCCAGACTCGATCGAAAGCCTTTGAGATGTCAAGTGCAATGGCAAAGCTTTCGCCAAAGTCCCGAAAGGAGGATGACCAGGAGTCTGAAAGGTAGGTGAGAAGATCGCCAGTGGAGCGTCCCTGACGGAACCCATACTGACGATCGGAAAGAAGGTTGTGATAGGAAAGATGCCTTAAAAAATTTTTATTAAGAATTGACTCGAAAACTTTTGAAATACAGGACGTTAAAGCAATTGGACGATAGTTGGAGGGTTGGGAGTGGTCACCCTTCTTTGGGACTGGCTGAATGAGAGCAAACTTCCAGCAAGAAGGAAAGGTACAAGTTGACAGACAAAGGCGAAATAGTTTGCCTAGGCAGGGTGTAAGTACAGAAGCACAGTTTTTGAGAACAACAGAAGGGACCCCATCAGGCCCATATGCCTTGTTAGTACTGAGGCCAGTAATGGCAGAAAATACATCAACTGAAGAAATTTTAATGTCAGCCATGAGGAAGTCAGAGGGGGGAAGTGATGGAGGAACAGCACCGGAATCGTCTAAGGTGGAATTGGAGGAGAAAGTCTGTGCAAAGAGATATGCTTTATCAGTAGAAGAAATAGCTACAGAACCATCAGAGTAGAAAAGAGGAGGGAAGGATGATGAGGTAAAGTTGTTAGAAAGATTTTTGGCAAGGTGCCAGAAGGAGCGGGAAGAATTCGAGTTGGAGAGTTGAGAGCATTTAGTATGGATGAAATTATTTTTAGTAGAGCGAAGAACAGACTTAGCACGATTCCGGGCAGAAACGTAAAGATTATGTGATTCAGGGGTGGGTTGGCTCCGGTACCTTTTGTAGGCCTTCTCCTTGTTGCGGACAGCATTAGAACAAGCGTGATTAAACCAAGGCTTTCTTGCGTTAGTCAAAGGATATGAGAAAGGAATGTATGCTTCCATGCCCGAGAGAATAACCTCTGTAATGCGCAAGGCACACTCCAGATGGCTCACGGCCATGGAAGCAATAATCATTCCAGGGAAAATCAAAGAAGTACTGCCTGAGGGCCTCCCAGTCCGCAGCTCCAAAATGCCAGAGACGACGTTTCCCTGGAGGGTCCGCAGGCCATACTGGAGCGATAGGACAGGTTAAGGTAATAAGGTTGTGATCGGAGGAGCCCAACGGAGAGAAAAGATTAACAGAGTAAGCAGAAGGATTAGTTGTGAGGAAGAGGTCAAGTATGTTGGAGCTCTCTCCAAGGCGGTCAGGGATACGGGTAGGGTGCTGTACAAGCTGCTCTAGGTCATTAAGGATAGAAAAGATGTAGGCTTGTTCACCAGGTGGATCCGTGAAAGGAGAGGAGAGCCAAAGGTGGTGGTGAACATTGAAATCTCCAAGAATGGAGATTTCAGAGAAAGGAGAAATGGACAGAATGTGTTCCATCATAGAAGTAAGATAGTCGAAGAATTTTTGATAGTCAGTAGAATTAGGGGATAAGTAAACAGCACAGATATATTTAGTCAGAGAATGACAGGAAAGCCGAAGCCAGAGAGTGGAGAATTCAGAAGAATCAAGTTCAGGAACACGAGAGCAAGATAAGTCGTTGCGTATGTATACACAACAGCCACCTTTGGCTTTGAAATGAGTATAGAGAAAGTAGGAGGATACAGAAAAGGGTTTGCTGTCAGTTGCCTCAGATAGCTGAGTCTCCGTTAGAAAAAGAAGGTGAGGTTTAGAGGAGGAGAGGTGGTGCTCTACAGAGCGAAAGTTAGATGAAAGGCCGCGAATGTTGCAGAAATGAAGAAGAAGAGACTCAGACAGTGGTTCCAGGCACCTCGAGTCGTCACCGGGAGAGGGGCAGATGGCGGGGGCATTTATGTTCCCCCCCCCTGGGGACTCCGAGGCTGGGTGAATTGACGCCATTTTGGTAAATTTTGAATAGGAAGTGTAGTGTGTACTGTGCATGTAGTTTGGTGAAGATAGATAGAGAAATTTGTACTGGAGAGCATGCTGGCCTACTCTCTGTGTAACTGAGACACTGAAAAAGTTCAGCAAAGGGGGATGGTCAGGAACTAGTCCTGAGGGCTGATGAAACGGGAGCTCCAGCACTCCCTGTCATCAGCTTTCCATCCACCTCGGGAGTACTGCCCTGCTCGACTGGTACTAACCTTAAGCTTTCCATTGATGTAGGTTTCATGACTTTGTTGACTTTCACAGGACGGGGAGAGCCGTTAGAAGTGAGGGGTGTGAAATAACTATTTTACGCCCCACACACCAGTACCAAATGCCAACCACTCTCTCATAATAGTAATATAAACATATATGAACACTGTACATACGATAAACACCCACTCTGTGTTCACTGAGGTAGGTAAAAGGCACTTCCCTGCGGCTGCGCCCGCTCTTCACTGCGGCTGCGCCTCACTTCACTGCGGCGGCACCCGCTCACTGACGTTTCATGCGATCTTTTCATTCTTTCTAACTTCTAATATTATTTTACATATAATATGGGCAATATACATTATAATTACAATGCACTTATTACTATATTGTGTCACTGGCGCATCACAGAATTACATAAGTGCCGCAGAATTCCACAAGTGCCGCAGATTCTCTTATTACAATATTACTTATTATACTGGCCAATATTTCCTTTTTTTTCTAGGCAAAATATCCCTTATTACTACATTATCCATTATACAATTATTGGCAAAGCACGTCACTGTCGCATCACTATATATCACTGTCACTTTCAGTATTTACTCAGAGAGTGGTACTCGGCAAAGCACGGAGTTACACATAGAGCTACTTGGCATTCCAGGCACTGGTGTGTGCTCATTTTTCTCGTCCTAGGCCTCCATGTGGTGGTAGAACATACTCTGCAGTGGCCCTGTGACAACCTGCCGCCTGCTGTAAGAGGCAATTTCACAAGCTGGTGCCGGCTCATGTAATTGCGGCACTCAAGACGGTCAGGTTGTGTGTCAGAGTGTCGCCTCGGGATCAATGCCGTCACCTGACCAAATCGTGCAAGTAGCTGCTGCACGACAGTCTTGGAAAACTGTCTCAGTGATGGTTGCCTTATGCCCCTGACTTGTGTCTTGTAGAGAATGAAGGCGTTGAGCATGCACATATCGAGCATGTGCAGGCAAGCCTTCCTGTACCATCGGGTGTTTCTCCTGAGACAGTCGATTTCGCCAATCATCATATCATACTTATCAACAAGTCTTATATTTACATTATAATCAATGATGGCATCAGGCTTCATGATTGGCTCTCCCGTCCTGTAGCTGACCTTCCCAGTTCTCTTCATTTCCCCCCTGTGGATGGTGCTGATCATACTCACGACCTTCTTGTCATGCCACCTGATCGCAAGAAGCTTGTCTGACTTCTTCAGGTGAACATCTCCCCTGGATGATGATGATGCTTCGGGGAAACTAGGCCACTCTTTCCTATAGCTCCGTACAGTGCCTACAGTGCCAATGCCGTGTTCAGCAAGGTATTTGGAGAGTTTCGGTGCTGTGTAGTAATTGTCTGTGTACAGCACATGATTACCACCAAAATACCTCTCCATCAGCACTTTTACAACGGAGCCAGAGAAGCCAAGGGGGTCTTTCCTGTTCACATCCATTGTGCTAGCCGAGTAGATGACAAAATCCAGGATATACCCCGTCTCACAGTCACACAGCACAAAGAACTTTATCCCAAAGCGGTGGCGTTTGCTGGGGATGTACTGCATGAATTTGAGACATCCTCTGAATAATACCAGGGATTCGTCTATGACGACTTTCTGCATAGGCCGGAAAAATCGCATAAATCGATCCCTAATCCTGTTGAGAAAATCCCTCACTTTCCACAAAGGGTCAGTTTGGGACGGGTTTGCATTGTCAGCGAAGTGCAAGTATCCAAGCAGCTGTCGGAACCGATCCCGTGACATATACTTCCCGAATATTGGGATAGTAGTTATGTCATCCGCGAGCCAGTACTCCTCCAACTCATGTCTCTTTATATGGGGCATCAAAAACATTAGTGCAAAGAACACATACAGCTCTCTAATCCCGACAGGCAACCACGACACTTGCTTTGGTGAGCCAATAGGTCCCAGCCCTTCTGCTGCACACTGAGCTGCATACCTATTGGCCTCATCGCTGACATGCTGCACGATTTCATCATCCATGAAGGCCAGGAAGTAATCAACAAAGTCATCTCCTGCGTTGCATGGGAAGGCAGGCTGTATTCCAGCATTTGCAATATCAAACGGTGGATTGTGTGGCTGAAAATCTGCACCGTCAGACCAAACAAATGCATCCACTTGCCCTGTGAATGGTTCAGTGGCAGGGGCAGGTTGCATTCCACTCATTTCCCCGTGAGAAGGAGCTGAGGTGGAGGCAATGGGTGAGGCAGGAGGTGAGGCAGGAGGCAAGCGGGAGGTGGGTGAGGCAGGAGGCAACGGGGAGGGGGGTGAGTGCGGGGGCGGTGAGTGGGGGCGTGGCGCGGGTGAGGGAGCTGAGCGGGGGGCAGGCGGGGGGGTTTCTGACCTGGTGCGTGGTGAAACTTGACCCTTTCTACCCCGCTTATCACCTCGCTTATTGCCCAGCTTTGCCCTCCAACTGCCACGCATCCCCTTTGTTCTAGGCCTGCCTGCACAGCCTGCATGGCCTGCCTTCCCTCGCTTTGCAGGCTTTGGTAATTCGTACTCCTCAGATGATGTAGACTGAGGAGAGGGCACGACAGATGATGATGATGATGATGTGAGGGCAATAGGGCTAGGGGAACGGGAAATTGATGGGAAATGCGCACTAGGGCCTGGTGTGGGAGACGTGAGCCTGCGCTTCACTCCCTTCCCACGTGCAATACCAGATTTGCCCATAGGAGCCTTTCCTTTCCCAGAGTAAGTTGGGGGTGGTGGGGGGGAAACAACACGATCACTTTCATCACTGTCACTATCAATGGAAAATGGTTCACCACAAATCACTGCCAAATCATCACTGCTTGCTGTGAGTGTGTCACTTTCACTGCCACAATCAAGAGTAGTACTTACAGTTTTGTCCAGCTCAGTTCTAATTTCAGGAGTGCTCAACCCCTTCTGCCTCGCCGTCGGCAGTTCCTTTACCGGTGTAGAGGTAGAGGGAACACTAGCACTTATCATTGTAGAGGAGGAAGCGAGCGACGATGAGTCGGGACGGAGCGCCATTATCACGCACAGAGCTGGACAGATACTGACTGACGCGGGTCAGGGCAGGGGTGGGGGGGGCCCCCTCGGGGTTGCAGGAGGGAGGTGTGGGATGGCTGGTGTGAAAGAACTTGACAGCTACTCTTGCGTGAGACTATTTGCGCGCCGGGAAAACGCGCGGTGTTCAAAATGTTCACGATCATTCCAGAATGACACCCGCGGTTTGGTCCAGTTTTGTCACTGTCATTCTGGTATGAAACCCGCGGTTAAAGGGTTAATGATAACAGGTTCTTGCTGATGCATTAACTCCTGGTTGGCACAACGGATTTTAAGCTTAATACAAAAGGACTGGCCTAAGTACCAGTTATGAATAGCAAAGCGTTTATGCAAACTATGAGCTATAAGTGAAACAAGTTTAATATGGTGAATAAAACACTAGTTTACATTACATTAAGCTCAAGAAAAAGAACTGTTAATTTATTGATTACAATAAAATAAATTTACATTACATGAGTCTCAAGATGAATTCAAATAAGGAGATCGCACTCACTCGCTCACTCAAAAGCTAACTCTTAAACCTAGGAAAACGGAAAGAAAATACTGGTCAGAAAAGTGGACCAAGCGGATGACTGGGCGTCGTTGAGGAAGGACGCCGCACACTTTAAGTCTCTCGCCAATCACACTAGGTGGAAATTCAGGAACTGGACAACAGCGGCACTGCTACGCACTGGGCCCAACCTGCTTTCACGGCGCTCAAATCCTGACTGATTCAAATTGTGAGAAGAGAGTGTCGTGGCCGCACTAACAGCCAACGAGTGTGAGCGATACACACCCGCAATTCACTCAGCAAAGGTGCTAACATTGCGCACAAGGACGATCACTTATGAAATAGTGAATAATGTCCTGAAAAAACACTCCCGATCTGTGAATATGTAGCGATTAAACTGCGCGATAAATACTGGGCTTCCACTAGAATTCGCGGTTTCCCACCAAAGTTGATGTCACGAGTTTATTCAAATACTTAATCGCGCCGACTCGTGAAAAATGTACTCCCTGAAAGTAGACATTAGGGAGAAGAGGGTGGGGGAGGGGGGGTAAGGGAAGGGATTGGATGGGGGGAAAGTGTAGGGAGAGGCAATCAGGAGGAAAGGGAGAGGAGAGAGAGGCGAAGTGAAGAAAAGGGGAGGGAGGGTTGAGAGGAGAGGAGAGAAGAGGAGAGGAGAGGGCAGAGGGGAAAGGAGGGAGGGGGAGACTGGAGCAAAGATGGGGTGCTAGAATCACCTTACAGTGAAGTGGCTACCATCATTTAACCTCCGACGTGAGTGAAAGGACGTCATCGCACTCAGGTGGGTAAAGGAAAACTGCTTACAAAATTCATAAACGTGAAAAATTGACCGTACGGGAAAAATTCAAGAAAATTCCTAAAAATTTATGCATGAGTCACTGTACGCTTTCCTGGTTGAGCTTCAGCGACAACGTTCCCTAGGGTATTGGGCCTTGTACTGAATGGATAATGAAACTAAAGAGAGAAAAAGTATACATTAATTTGCATATATTTATCTGGAATTAGATGAAAGGAACGAAATACTTACCCGACACAAGGAGGTAAGTGCTAAAAGAGTACTCGTGGAAGTCGAAATTCTGGAGGGGAAAAAGAAAGAAGGGGAACGGAGGAGGAAGGTAGGGGAGGGAGAAGAGGGGAGGGAAAGGAAAAGGGAGGATGATGGGAGGAGAAGTCCTGAAGAGATGGGGATATGGGAAGGGAAGCGGAGGGGGGGAAGGGGCAGGAGTGGGAAGGAGGAGAGATTCGGAGAGGGAGTACCATCGGTTGTGGTTCGTGGCGGTATGTAAGGGGCAAAGTGGTGTACGAGAATGATATTACCGTGTTGTATGTGGAGAGAGTAAAGGAAGTGGATGTTCTTAGACGGGGCAACTGTTGATACTGTCGATGGTGCACCACAGGAGATGCTGACGATACTAAAATATTGGTTTCATGCAGGAAGGAGGAAGAGGAGTGGAGGGGGAAAAAGTAGAAGAGGAGGAGGGGGAGGGAGGAGGATAAATAAATAAAAAAAATGGTTGTATGTTGAAAAGGAAGGGCAGGGTATTAAGAATGTTTTTTTTTTTTTCTGTGTAAGTTTTAAGACTAGAAAAGTTGTTTTCAGAGATGTAAATTCATTGATATTTAGAAGTCAGTATTACTATCCTCATCACCACTATTGCTGTCATCGTCATCATCATCGTCATCAATCTGAGTCGTTATTATATAAAGAAAAAGTAGATCTTTAGAGCAGAATAAGTTATTGACATAATATTCTTACTTCTTTCTACTTCCACTTTTAATCCCTCTTCTCAGTCTTCATTTCCTCTTCCTCCTTTTCCAAACACCACTCATTTCCTTTCCTCTTCAAATTACCTTATCGGTTTGTACCAATTTCGTATAATATTCCATCCTTTTTTTTTCTACTTATCCTTATTCTTTCTTCTCCCTTTTCATCCCCTCATTCCTTCATTACTTTTTCTATACGGTTTTCATTACTTTTTATGTTTCTACTTGTATTTAATTCTACCTCCTACTTATCCTTCTTTTCCCTCTTCTCACTCTTCCTTCCTTGATTCTTCACTCCTCTCTCTCTCTTCCCTCGCTCCTGCACGTAGTCCATTATTCGATTTTTCTGTCTTCCAAACCGGCCCAATTTCTTCTGCCAAGGACTTCGTGTAATCAACTTGTCCTCCGTCTACTTCATTTCTCGTTCCTATTATCTCTATTCTGTCTTCACTCCTTTCATTGCGCCTATTCCAGTGTTCCTTTTTCTTCATTTCTGGTTCTTATCTCCATTTTTTTTTCTTTTCTCTCTCCTTTATTTGCATGCAACTAGTTTCCCGTTTCCTTTTTTGTCTTCGTTCTTTATGTGCCCCTAATTCTCATGCTCTTCTTCCTTCCTGCCTCTTTCTTCTCTTTTCTTCTGTTTTTTTCCTCTTGCCTTCTACCATCGTACTCCCATCTTCTTCTGCAAGTGGTTTTCATCTACCCACTTTCTCTTAATCTCCTTTTTTTTCTTTCTTTCCGTCCTTCCTTAATTGTCTTTTGTCCCTTTCTAATTCACTTCTTAATAACTGGTCATAATCATCCGAGCCTTCCTTTTTCTCCCGATCATATCTCAGTGTTTTGATTCTGCTTCATTCCTCTTCATATCCTCGTCTCCTCTCTCTCTCGTCTCTTTCTATTGTCTTCCCCATTATTATGTTGATTCCTCTTATCCTTTCTTCTTTTCCCCTTTTTCTTCATTCCCTTTCTTTGCATCCAACCCATTGTCATCATCCTTATTACCTGCATTATTCGCATTCATATTATTGTCATCAACATCCTTTTAGTTCACATGGCTTTCCTTTTCCCGATATGTTCTTTCTTTATATCTGTCCCTTTGTGTTCATTGTTTGTTGGATCTTCTCATTTTCTTTTTCCTTTTCCTCTTCTTCTTCTATTTTTCTATAAGCCCCATTGTGTTTGTTTTTCCTGGATCTTGTCAAATTTCTCTTCCTTTTTCTTCTCTCGTTTTTTTTTTTTTCATCTACCCCTTTTCCTTCATTCGTAGCATATCTGATCATCTTCTAATATCAACCCCTTTGTCTTCGTCGTCATCTCCAATCAGTCTGATCATCTTCTCTCTTTTCTTTATCCATTTCCTTTACACACGTTTAACTGGCTTCGTTGCTGCGTAGTTTTATTTATCACTCTCTTCACGGCATCATTCCCTTTTCTGTCAGTTCTATCGTCCTCACTAGGCTACGTCCTTATAATATTTTCAGTTTTTTGGGTATTAGAGAGAGAGAGAGAGAGAGAGAGTACAAAACAAATCGAGAGAGCAAGGAAATAAATAGTGTAAAAAGAGGGTAAAGAAAATGAGCTAAAACAGAGCTAAAGCCAGCGTGCCATTCTCACTCTCCCGAGATATTTATGGGGCGATTATACACGCAGTAAGCCTAGTGATTTCCCAGATGGAACTCTAAATACAAGGTGACGCTTTCCCATACATATGTTATCCATGTATTCATATTAATTCCCAGCTAGATAATTAATGGGGAGCTGGAGAATTACTGTGTGTGTGTGTGTGTGTGTGTGTGTGTGTGTGTAATTGTATATATATATATATATATATATATATATATATATATATATATATATATATATATATATATATATATATATATATATACACACAATAAATATCTATCTATCTATCTATCTATCTATCTATCTATCTATCTATATATATATATATATATATATATATATATATATATATATATATATATATATATATATATACTGTACATGTATGTATATTTGTCAGTGCATGAATCTTTATTTCTGTGCGAGTATGCATATATGTATATATTTATTTGTTTTTATTTGTGTAAATTTGTAATTGTGTGTGTACTTAGATATGTTTGTATGTTTGTACGTATGTATTTATGAGTTTATGTGTGTATGTGTGTATGTATGCAGACCTTTGTGTGTATGTCAGTAAGCCTATGCATGTATGTAAAGCTCTGGGACCACACTGTCTGTCCCTGCTTTCCACTCATTAACTATACTGTTCACTTCAGATAGGCGTCAAATTGCCATCTGTCCAGTAATGTTTAGCTGTAACAACAGATTAACATTAGGATATGGTGCTAGTCACGAAGAAGTGCCGTGGAAAAGAAGTTCTCAATATTGTGTTATTCTGCTACACAGTTACGAGAAATAAACTGCAAATGGACGAAAACCTCCGCCTAGTTGGAATGAACGGACTATCGTTTCGTTGCATATAGTCTACCCTATAATAGCCTTGAAAGGGCCGATGTGTCTGTTGCTGCTTGGTATCCTTTGTACTCCTCTGTATTTCCCCACACATACTAACATCCATCTTCCCTTTTCCTTTCATCTCATCTTCCTTCCTTCCCTTTCATCCCCCTCCCCATCCATTATCTCCCTTTCCTTCCTTTCTTCCTTTCATCTCCCCTGTTTACCTCCTTCCTTCCTTCACTTTCATGCCCCTTACCTCCCTTCCCTTTCATCCTTCCCTCCTCTCTCCTTCCTTTTTTCCTCTGCCTCCTTGCCTCAACCCTGACCTTTCCTCGTCGCATCCATTCCCTCACGTTCTTTTCCTTACCCCTTCCGATTTCCCCTACTATCTACCCTTCATTTCCCCTCCTCTTTGCCCACCTCTCCTGCTTCCTCTCCATCATCTCCCTCCATTTCCTCTTTCCTGTCTCCTTCCTCCTTGCCTCCCTATTCTCTTTCCCCCCCCCCCAACATTCCCTCTCTCCTTCCTCTCTGCCTTACCTGCTCAAATCTTATTTTTCTTATTCCTCTCTCCTCTCCCTCCCCTCTCCCCCATTCTTTCCTCTTTCTTCCCTTGTTGTTTTCTCTCTCCCAATCTCCTCTCCCTTTCCTTTCCTCTAACTTCTCTCTTCCCCTCTTTTAACGTCTCATCCCATTTCCTCTAACACTTGATCTAAATCCCCTCCCCCTCCATTCCCTCTCTCCTCCCTCTTTCCCTTTCCTCTCCCCAATCCATTATTTCCTTTTCCTCCTTTAGTTTTTCCCTTTCATCATCCCATCCTTCCCCCACCCCTTGCTTCTATTTTGCTCCCTCCCTCTCTTCCCTTTGTGCCTCTTTCTCCTTCCCTCCACCTTCTCCACACCTCGTAGTCACTGCCACACGCCCCCACCCAATCCTCACACACTGCCTGAGGGCCCCGCCTGACATTACAGCCCAAATCCACCAGGGTCAGGCAGGTTCTACCATTTCCACACGTTTTACCCACGTCCTCGTCATGGATGTAGGGCCAGACGGTACTGAGGGAGGTGAGGCTATGTGAGATCAGGTTCGGTGGTTTGTTTGTTTGGTGAGGTGAGGTTTAGGTTACATTTATTTCTTAACATGGCAGGAAGGAGGTGAGGTGAGGTAAGGTTAGTTAGGTTTTTAAAGTTGGTTAAGGGGGTTTGGTCAGAAATTTTCGGCAGTGGTGAAATCAGGTTAAGTTAACCTGTAGGTTAGCGTTCAAATGATGGCTAACCTCTAAACAATGATAAACGCCAGAAAATCTAAGGGCAAGGGCGCACTTGCCCAACGCATGTGATCGATAAGGGGAAATGAGGCCCAGAATTCCGTCAGTAGGTCATACTCTGTCAGAAGAGTGTAGTCCAGAGTATATGAAAAGATATAAGAGAGGAAATATATATATATATATATATATATATAGATAGATAGATAGATAGATAGATAGATAGATATAGATAGATAGATAGATATAGATAAAAATATATATATATATATATATATATATATATATATATATATATATATATATATATATATATATATATATATATATATACCGGCATATATAAAGATATGAGAGGGATAAAATATATTATATCAATCTATCAATCTGTATCTATCTATCTATCTATCTATCTATCTATATTATATATATATATATATATATATATATATATATATCCCCCTGGGAAGGGGGGGGGGAAAGAATACTTCTCCAGTATCCCTGCTTGTCGTCAGAGGCGACTAAAAGTGGCCTTTTTGTCTCTAATCTGTCTCTCCTTACTGTCCTCTTCTGCTTTTCTGTCCTACCTTTCTTCCTGAAATTTCCACGTTTTTTGCGGCCTTTTTATTTTCTCCTCTAGTGGTAGGTGGTATGACCATCATCCACTCACCTTGATGTAGTGCTGCCTACTTCTTCCTTAGCCTTTATCATTCTTTTTCTGTGCCTGCCCTCCTCTCTTCCTATTTCTCCCATCTTTCCTAAGTCACTTCTTATTCACTTTTTCTTTCCTTTACAGGTGGCTTTACATTGAGTGACAAGCCAAATGGTTTCCTGTAAGCCAAGAAACCATTTACAACGCTGGGTGGTAATCATATAACCAAACCATACGTGCTCCCTACATGTCAACAAGTAGGTTTGTGGAGGGTTAGTGCCCCTCCCCGTAAAACAAATAACTCAAAGTCAAATGGCCACCCCTTATGGGATTATGGCGTCTGTCTGTCTGTCTGTCTGTCTGTCTCTCTCTCTCTCTCTCTCTCTCTCTCTCTCTCTCTCTCTCTCTCTCTCTATATATATATATATATATATATATATATATATATATATATCCATCCATTCATCATCCAATCCTACATTGCCCCATGAGGAGCGCAGGAGCTCGGGGCTAGGCAGTTGATCCCGACATTTAAGATGAGAGTGACCAACCTCACTCATCCCCGAGTGGCACTACACGAGCAACCAACCCCAATCACCCTTTGGATATAAACCTTCACCGGCTCAATCCAATTGGAGCGCAATAATTACCCTCTACACCACCAGGCACCAAGCCTTTCAATATATAAATATATACATAGAGAGAGAGAGAGAGAGAGAGAGAGAGAGAGAGAGAGAGAGAGAGAGAGAGAGAGAGAGAGAGAGAGAGAGAGCGAGAGAGAGAGAGAGAATCTTGTACAAAAGTCGCCTATGACTTGGACTTCTATGTAACGATTTTCTTTGACACGGCAGAAAGGCAAAGCCATCCCCCTCCCCCCCCAAAAAAAAAAAGAACCAAACGCTGTAAAATCACTTATGACACAGGGGCGCAGCAAGGTTTGAAACAGCGCCTCTGCCCTAGGAACCCCAACCCTCTACCCCCTTCCAGTTTAGCAATGTCGTCGTCGTGAGTTAGGTACGATCAGTATTTATCCCATACAGCCATTTATTATTTATTGTTTAGTGTTTAATTTGTGTGCAATACATGCATTGACTGACTGCTTGATTGTGCGCCTGTGTAAAGTGGGGGAAAATGGGGAGAAGAGGGTGAAACGGGGTACTTTGGGCTAACGTCCAGAACCAAATTCCATTTTTCCCATAGGTTTAGTTATTTATATGGCACGGTTTTCTATGGCGCGGGCTTGGCCCAGAACTAGTTAGCTATGCCTTGTAAGCGACTTTACTTGTGTGTGTGTGTGTGTGTGTGTGTATATATATATATATATATATATATATATATATATATATATATATATATATATATATATATATATATATATATATATATATATTTACACACAGAGGAAAGAAGTCGGGAGGGAATTTAGGTTAAGGAGAAGGGTAGAAAGAGGTAAGACAACGCAAGTAGGTCAGGAATCCCTTTTCTCCCCCTGCCAGCTATGTAGGTCGCGAATGTCGCTGTAAATCCGGCCAATGATGTTATCTCGCCACGACAACAGCGATAAATGTCAAGTTGAGTGTTGTGAAATGAAACTGTCTGAGCACAACAGCAGTAGTATGAATGTAAAGTATGGCTTGAGTAATTAAGCAACAGGAAGAACAGCAGCAACAGCAACAGTAAGAACAATAATCCTAAAAGATGCAAATAACCTGATTAGTGGTGAAAATGGGTTATATCAACATTGCAAAAATAATTATACAAGTTATCGTTGCGGAGTACGTGTCTCCAACGTAAATGAAAATATAATAGAAATTAAATCTCAAAAAACTTTATCTTACTTTGCTCTGGAAATTCGCTGATTAAATATATATATATATATATATATATATATATATATATATATATATATATATATATATATATATGCTTTTACATCATTTTACACCATGAATTCTTTCAGTAGCATTCTTAGTCCCGATGAGCGTGCTTGCCCTCCAGGAACTGAAACAGGACCATTCAAGGGCAATGGAGTTGTACTTTTTGGCCAGAAATGATTATACCTTGTAAAATGTCTGATATATTGTCTGATACCACTAAATTCAAAATAGTAACTGATGATATATTCCCTTTGTTGCTAAAAAATGAAGACAGCATCAACAATTATCTCAGAACACTTAAGTCAAGAGGGGTTATAGATGATCAACTATATGCACAGCTCTTTGTCTCTGGTTCCCGTCCAGGTATTTTATATGGACTCCCTAAAATACAAGCCCAGCTGCTCACTTCGCCCCATCCTCTCTGCGATAGGTAACTGTAAATTACAATCTAGCCAAGTTCCTCGTTCCCCTACTTATCCCAATCACTCATAACACATATACAGTTAAAGATTTTTTCTCATTTGCAAAAGAAATCAGTAACATAAAATTTAACACGTGTACCATGGCATCCTTTGATATTAAATCCTGCTTTTTTTTTTTTTCCCTCACACTTACCTCTTTACGAAATTGCAAAAATTTGCACTGACCAACATTACGAGGAGAGTAATGAAGTTAATGGTTTTCCCCGAAAAGACTTCCATGGATTCTCTGTCTCTTGCAGTGTATGCTGGAGTCAATATTCATATGTACCCTACAGCATACAAACAAATAGACACACACACCACAAAGCCAGCCAGGAGACAGGACGTGTGTGCTGAGCAATCCCCAGTCCTATCCTCCCCCGTTACTGTTTTTTAACCAGCCCATACCCCACTGACCGGGCTAATGTATGGCCCGGCCTGCAGTATAGGTGCAGGGAATTTTTAAACGAACGAACGAACGGTTTCTTGTCTTATCATGAATCTCGATGGCTTTCAAACCCTTGTTTTACAGATGCAATGTCGACGACACTTTTGTCATTTTTGCTTCACCTGACCATGTTTCCCCGTTTTTGAATTACCTAAATTCCAAACACCCGAACATTCAATTTACTTCTGATATAGAGGAAAATAATAAACTACCATTTTTGGAGATACTGTACTTGTTGAAAAAATAACTCATTTAGCACCTCCGTCTAGTGTAAGCCTACATACACTGGTCTGACAACTAAATTCACTTCCAACATCAACATGCAATTTAAACAGAACCTTATATACACTTTGGTAACTAGAGCATTTAACATTAGTTCAAGTTACAAAAACTTTCACTTGGAATTAAATAATTTACGAAACATGTTACAACTAAACGGTTTTCCCTTACACTTCACTGATACACATATAGGAAAAAGGTTAAACAAAATATTGTCCCCGACAAGTTCAGACTGTTCCTAAAGCTCTTGTTTATTTTGTAACCCCTTATTAGGGCCTCTTTCCTTTGGAGTAAAGAATAGAATCAGGAAACTAATCTCTGAATATTATTCACAGGTATCACTGAGAATAGTATTTAAACCATCATCAGTGTTATCCAACCACTTCAAGTTCAAGGACCGCATCCATGATTCTCTGATGTCATCGGTGGTGTACAAGTTTAAGTGTAGTAGATATAATTCTACTTGTATTGGTCAAACCAAACGACACCTCACCGCCAAGATCTCGGAGCATCGTGGAAGGTCACACAGAACGGGTCTTCCTCTATCGAAACCCGGCTATTCAGCAATCCGTGATCACTCTGAAGCCTCATGCCACCCAATGTATACAAGTGACTTCTCCGTTCTCCACACTTCCCGTGACGACACATCAAGACGAGTAGCGGAGACTCTCCTCACCCACTTCCACAAGCCAACCCTGGGTGTCTGTGACTCTTCCACCTCACGGCTCTGCATTTTTTAATAGCATAATTTTAACTTTTTAAACCAATATGAGCGTTTTAAGTTTTTAACAGTTGACCAAGTTTTTAACCACAAATATTACCTGACTGCTGACCTATATATTAAATGGTAAGGCACATCCCTTCCATATTTTTTCTTGTTTTCTTTCTTTTATGAATTTAATTGTGTTAAGTTCATTGTGAAATCTAAATATCATTACTTTTTATCCTCTTTGGTAAATCGAAGATATCAATTTTTTAGGCTGATGATGGCTAGATTTTTTAGGCTGATGAGTTCGCTTCCCACCTGGAGAAAGTATTGCTTCTTTTTTATATATATATATATATATATATATATATATATATATATATATATATATATATATATATATATATATATATATATATATTTATATATATACAGTAAAATCTCAAATTTAGATCGGGATATGTACCCAAAAATCACATCGAAATTGAAAACATCGAAATTTAAACTGAACTTATGGGAAAAATTAGTTTGGGTCTTGGGCCTCCGAACCTAACTACCTAAAATCATGATTTTTTGCCCACACCCCCTGTAAACTTTATGAATTATAATTGTGGTTAAGTAACTGTAGTTCTGCATTGTATTGCCATACTGTCAGCAAGTGTATACTTGGTGTATTTCTGCCCTTTCCTGTATTGCTTTTTTTCCTTTGTCTTCGAAGATTTAGAGGTGCCAGGCTGCTCTCTTACATTACCACTGCTACCCAAAGAACCACTCTTGCTTGCCATTTTGAAACAGGTAAGTTGCGACGAAAATGCAAAGAAAATACATACAACTAAATTGCAGTGAAATGCATGTCCACATATGGTTATGCTCATACCTTTTCTTATAATTTTCCTTCACTTCTAGCATTTTGTTTCGCATCAAAAATATTATCTTTGTTGGTTTTGGTTCGAGTCTGGCCCCTGAAAGCACATGTTACATACGATATTAGGTTAGGTTCATACTTTTTCTTATAATTTTCCTTCAACTTCTGGCATATTGGTTCACATCGAAAATATTATCTTTGGTTGTTTTGGTTGGAGTCTGGCCCTGAGAGCATCGAAATTCGCGAATTTGCATCGAAAAGTAACGTAGGCAGACCACTCTAAAATGCATCGATATTTTATTCAATGAATTCTTAACTGTCGAAATTTAAGATTTTATT
>NC_137027.1:29119193-29128790 GCF_032717465.1 Coenobita brevimanus | reverse complement strand
TTTTCTTATTCCTCTCTCCTCTCCCTCCCCTCTCCCCCATTCTTTCCTCTTTATTCACTTGTTGTTTTCTCTCTCCCAATCTCCTCTCCCTTTCCTTTCCTCTAACTTCTCTCTTCCCCTCTTTTAACGTCTCATCCCATTTCCTCTAACACTTGATCTAAATACCCTCCCCCCTCCATTCCCTCTCTCCTCCTCTCTTTCCCTTTCCCTCTCCCCAATCCATTATTTCCTTTTCTCCTCCTTCAATCTTTCCCTTTCATCATCCCATCCTTCCCCCACCCCTTGCTTCTATTTTGCTCCCTCCCTCTCCTTCCCTTTGTGCCTCTTTCTCCTTCCCTCCTCCTTCTCCACACCTCGTAGCCACTGCCACACGCCCCCACCCAATCCTCACACACTGCCTGAGGGCCCCGCCTGACATTACAGCCCAAATCCACCAGGGTCAGGTAGGTTCTGCTCATTTCCACACGTTTTACCCACGTCCTCGTCATGGATGTAGGGCCAGACGGTACTGAGGGAGGTGAGGCTATGTGAGGTCAGGTTCGGTGGTTTGTTTGTTTGGTGAGGTGAGGTTTAGGTTACATTTATTTCTTAACATGGCAGGAAGGAGGTGAGGCAGGTTAGTTAGGTTTTTAAAGTTGGTTAAGGGGGTTTGGTCAGAAATTTTCGGCAGTGGTGAAATCAGGTTAAGTTAACCTGTAGGTTAGCGTTCAAATGATGGCTAACCTCTAAACAATGACAAACGCCAGAAAATCTAAGGGCAAGGGCGCACTTGCCCAACGCATGTGATCGATAATGGGAAATGAGGCCCAGAATTCCGTCAGTAGGTCATACTCTGTCAGAAGAGTGTAGTCCAGAGTATATGAAAAGATATAAGAGAGGAAATATATATATATATATATATATATAGATAGATAGATAGATAGATATAGATATAGATATAGATAGATAGATAGATATAGATATACATACATATATATATATATATATATATATATATATATATATATATATATATATATATATATATATATATATATATACTGGCATATATAAAGATATGAGAGGGATAAAATATATTATATCAATCTATCAATCTGTATCTATCTATCTATCTATCTATCTATCTATATTATATATATATATATATATATATATATATATATATCCCCAAAGGGGGGAAAGAATACTTCTCCAGTATCCCTGCTTGTCGTCAGAGGCGACTAAAAGTGGCCTTTTTGTCTCTAATCTGTCTCTCCTTACTGTCCTCTTCTGCTTTTCTGTCCTACCTTTCTTCCTGAAATTTCCACGTTTTTTGCGGCCTTTATTTTCTCCTCTAGTGGTAGGTGGTGGCGACCATCATCCACTCACTTGATGTAGTGCTGCCTACTTCTTCCTTAGCCTTTATCATTCTTTTTCTGTGCCTGCCCTCCTCTCTTCCTATTTCTCCCATCTTTCCTGTCACTTCTTATTACTTTTCTTTCCTTTACAGGTGGCTTTACATTGAGTGACAAGCCAAATGGTTTCCTGTAAGCCAAGAAACCATTTACAACGCTGGGTGGTAATCATATAACCAAACCATACGTGCTCCCTACATGTCAATAAGTAGGTTTGTGGAGGGTTAGTGCCCCTCCCCGTAAAACAAATAACTCAAAGTCAAATGGCCACCCCTTATGCGATTATGGCGTCTGTCTGTCTGTCTGTCTATCTGTCTGTCTCTCTCTCTCTCTCTCTCTCTCTCTCTCTCTCTCTCTCTCTATATATATATATATATATATATATATATATATATATATCCATCCATTCATCATCCAATCCTACATTGCCCCATGAGGAGCGCAGGAGCTCTGGGCTAGGCAGTTGATCCCGACATTTAAGATGAGAGTGACCAGCCTCGCTCATCCCCGAGTGGCACTACACGAGCAACCAACCCCAATCACCCTTTGGATATAAACCTTCACCGGCTCTAGCTAATTGGAGCGCAATAATTACCTCTACACCACCAGGCACCAAGCCTTTCAATATATAAATATATACATAGAGAGAGAGAGAGAGAGAGAGAGAGAGAGAGAGAGAGAGAGAGAGAGAGAGAGAGAGAGAGAGAGAGAGAGCGAGAGAGAGAGAGAGAATCTTGTACAAAAGTCGCCTATGACTTGGACTTCTATGTAACGATTTTCTTTGACACGGCAAGGTGCCATCCCCCCCTCCCCCCCAAAAAAAAAAGAACCAAACGCTTAAAATACTTATGACACAGGGGCGCAGCAAGGTTTGAAACGCGCCTCTTGCCTAGGAACCCCCCAACCCTACCCCTTCCAGTTTAGCAATGTCGTCGTCGGAGTTAGGTACGTTCAGTATTTATCCCATACAGCCATTTATTATTTATTGTTTAGTGTTTAATTTGTGTGCAATACATGCATTGACTGACTGCTTGATTGTGTGCCTGTGTAAAGTGGGGGAAAATGGGGAGAAGAGGGTGAAACGGGGTACTTTGGGCTAACGTCCAGAACCAAATTCCATTTTTCCCATAGGTTTAGTTATTTATATGGCACGGTTTTCTATGGCGCGGGCTTGGCCCAGAACCAGTTAGCCGCGCCTTAGGCGACTTTACTTGTGTGTGTGTGTGTGTGTGTGTATATATATATATATATATATATATATATATATATATATATATATATATATATATATATATATATATATATATATATATATTTACACACGCAGGAAAGAACTCGGGAGGGAATTTAGGTTAAGGAGAAGGGTAGAAAGAGGTAAGACAACGCAAGTAGGTCAGGAATCCCTATTCTCCCCCTGCCAGCTATATAGGTCGCGAATGTCGCTGTAAATCCGGCCAATGATGTTATCTCGCCACGACAACAGCGATAAATGTCAAGTTGAGTGTTGTGAAATGAAACTGTCTGAGCACAACAGCAGTAGTATGAATGTAAAGTATGGCTTGAGTAATTAAGCAACAGGAAGAACAGCAGCAACAGCAACAGTAACCACAATAATCCTATAAGATGCAAATAACCTGATTAGTGGTGAAAATGGGTTATATCAACATTGCAAAAATAATGATACAAGTTATCGTTGCGGAGTACGTGTCTCCAACGTAAATGAAAATAAAATAGAAATTAAATCTCAAAAAACTTTATCTTACTTTGCTCTGGAAATTCGCTGATTAAATATATATATATATATATATATATATATATATATATATATATATATATATATATATATATGCTTTTACATCATTTTACACCATGAATTCTTTCAGTAGCATTCTTAGTCCTGGTGAGTGTGCTGCCCTCCAGTCACTGAAACAGGACCATTCAAGGGCAATGGAGTTGTACTTTTGGATAGAAATGATTATACCTGTAAAATGTTCGATATATTGTCTGATACCACTAAATTCAAAATAGTAACTGATGATATATTCCCGTTGTTGCTAAAAAATGAAGGCACTTATCTCAGAACACTAGTCAAGAAGGATTATAGATGATCACCTATATACACAGCTCTTTGTCTCTGGTTCCCGTCCAGGTATTTTATATGGACTCCCTAAAATACAAGCCCAGCTGCCCACTTCGCCCCATCCTCTCTGCGATAGGCACCGTAAATTACAATCTAGCCAAGTTCCTCGTTCCCCTACTTATCCCAATCACTCATAACACATATACAGTTAAAGATTCTTTCTCATTTGCAAAAGAAATCAGTAACATAAAATTTAACACGTGTACCATGGCATCCTTTGATATTAAATCCTGCTTTTTTTTTTTTTCATTAATTTACCCCTTTACAAAATTGCAAAAATTTGCACTGACCAACTTTACGAGGAGAGTAATGAAGTTAATGGTTTTCCCCGAAAAGACTTCCATAGACTTCTGTCTCTTGCAGTGAAGGAGTCGACATTCATATGTAATTCTACAGCATACAAACAAATAGACACACACACCACAAAGCCAGCCAGGAGACAGGACGTGTGTGCTGAGCAATCCCCAGGTCCTATCCTCCCCCCCTTACTGTTTTTTAACCAGCCCATACCCCACTGACCGGGCTAATGTATGGCCCGGCCTGCACTATAGGTGCAGGGAATTTTTAAACGAACGAACGAACGGTTTCTTGTCTTATCATGAATCTCGATGGCTTTCAAACCCTTGTTTTACAGACGCTATGTCGACGACACTTTTGTCATTTTTGCTTCACCTGACCATGTTTCCCCGTTTTTGAATTACCTAAATTCCAAACACCCGAACATTCAATTTACTTCTGATATAGAGTAAAATAATAAACTACCATTTTTGGAGATACTGTACTTGTTGAAAAAATAACTCATTTAGCACCTCCGTCTAGTGTAAGCCTACATACACTGGTCTGACAACTAAATTCACTTCCAACATCAACGTGCAATTTAAACAGAACCTTATATACACTTTGGTAACTAGAGCATTTAACATTAGTTCAAGTTACAAAAACTTTCACTTGGAATTAAATAATTTACGAAACATGTTACAACTAAACGGTTTTCCCTTACACTTCACTGATACACATATAGGAAAAAGGTTAAACAAAATATTGTCCCCGACAAGTTCAGACTGTTCCTAAAGCTCTTGTTTATTTTGTAACCCCTTATTAGGGCCTCTTTCCTTTGGAGTAAAGAATAGAATCAGGAAACTAATCTCTGAATATTATTCACAGGTATCACTGAGAATAGTATTTTAAAACCATCATCAGTGTTATCCAACCAACTTCAAGTTCAAGGACCTGCATCCATGATTCTCTGATGTCATCGGTGGTGTTTAGGATTTAAGTTTAAGTGTAGTAGTATAATTCTACTTGTATTGGTCAAACCAAAACGGACACCCTCTACCGCCAAGATCTCGGAGCATCGTGGAAGGTCACACAGAACAGGTCTTCCTCTATCGAAACCCGAGCTATTCAGCAATCCGTGATCACACTCTGAAGCCTCTCATGCCACCCAATGTATACAAGTGACTTCTCCGTTCTCCACACTTCCCGTGACGACACATCAAGACGAGTAGCACGGAGACTCTCCTCACCCCACTTCCACAAGCCAACCACTGGGTGTCTGTGACTCTTCCACCTCACGGCTCTGCATTTTTTAATAGCATATCTTTACACTTTTTTAAACCAATATGAGCGTTTTAAGTTTTTAACAGTTGACCAAGTTTTTAACCACAAATATTACCTGACTGCTGACCTATATATTAAATGGTAAGGCACATCCCTTCCATATTTTTTCTTGTTTTCTTTCTTTTATGAATTTAATTGTGTTAAGTTCATTGTGAAAACTAAATATCATTACTTTTTATCCTCTTTGGTAAATTGAAGATATCAATTTTTTAGGCTGATGATGGCTAGATTTTTCAGGCTGATGAGTTCGCTTCCCACCTGGAGAAAGTATTGCTTCTTTATATATATATATATATATATATATATATATATATATATATATATATATATATATATATATATATATATATATATATATATATATATATAGTAAAATCTCAAATTTCGATGGACATATGTACCCAAAAACCACATCGAAAATCAAAACATCGAAATTTAAACTGAACTTATGGGAAAAAGGGTAGTTTGGGTCTTGGGCCTCCGAACCTAACTACCTAAAATCATGATTTTTTGCCTACACACCCCTGTAAACTTTATGAATTATAATTGTGGTTAAGTAACTGTAGTTCTGGCATTGTATTGCCATACTGTCAGCAAGTGTATACTTGGTGTATTTCTGCCCTTTCCTGTATTGCTATTTTTCCCTTTGTCTTTCGAAGATTTAGAGGTGCCAAGGCTGCTCTCTTTACATTACCACTACTACCCAAAGAACCACTCTTGCTTGCCATTTTGAAACAGGTAAGTTGCGACGAGAAATGCAAAGAAATATACACATACAACTAAATTGCAGTGAAAATGCATGTCCACATATGGTTATGCTCATACCTTTTCTTATAATTTTCCTTCACTTCTAGCATTTTGTTTCGCATCAAAAATATTATCTTTGCTGGTTTTGGTTCGAGTCTGGCCCCTGAAAGCACATGTTACATACGATATTAGGTTAGGTTCATACTTTTTCTTATAATTTTCCTTCACTTCTGGGCATATTGGTTCACATCAGAAAATATTATCTTTGATTGTTTTGGTTGGAGTCTGGCCCTGAGAGCATCGAAATTCGCGAATTTGCATCGAAAAGTAAGGTAGGCAGACCACTCTAAAATGCATCGATATTTTATTCAATGAATTCTTAACTGTCGAAATTTGAGATTTTATTTTATATATATAAATATATATATATATAAATATATATATATATATATAAATATAAATATATATATATATATATATATATATATATATATATACACACTCCACATATATATATATATATATATATATATATATATATATATATATATATATATATATATATATATACATAAATATACATAAATATATATATATATATATATATATATATATATATATATATATATATATATATATATATATATATATATATATATATATATATATATATATATATATATATATATATATATATATATATATACATAAATATATATATATATACACTAAATATATATATATATACATAAATATATATATATATACATATATATATATATATATATATATATATATATATAACTATATATATATAAATATATATATATATATATATATATATATATATATATATATATATATATATATATATATAAATATATAAATAATATATATATATATACATACATATATATATATATATATATATATATACATATATATATATATATATATATATATATATATATATATATATATATATATATATATATATATATATATATATATATATATATATATATATATATATATATATATATATATATATATATACATATATAAAGAGGCTATTATCCGTTCAGGTACATTGGTGGTGGAAATACGGTACGGTTTTGTAGCAGTCAGTATCAATTCGTACTTCTCTCTTTTCTCCTTCTCTTTCTTCTCCACCTGCTCTCTCCCCTCCATTCCTCTAGTTTTGGCCTTCATCTTTCGCTCTCATATTTCAGTCTCTCTTATCCCTTTCTCTCTCTCTCTCTCTCTCTCTCTCTCTCTCTCTCTCTCTCTCTCTCTCTCTCTCTCTCCTTCACTCTGTTTTTCCGTATTGTGTCCTTTTATCAGTTATGTTCCTCCTTCTTACATTTGTTGTTTTTCAATAGTTTTTCGTTTTTCCTGTCAATTATTTTACCAAAGAGAGTAAGTGGGTGGGAGGGAGCATTCCTTGCTTTTCTTTTCTCACAGACGTAAATTTAAGTATAATAATATTTATCTCTATATATAATCTCAAAGACCATCTCTTTATGTATGTCCAAAATTTCTTAGATATTTCCTATATCCTCTATTCTTTACTTCTGTTTTCTAGCTTCTCTCCCACCCACTCTCATTTTCATTTTTCTTTCTCAACTTTATACTTCTGTCCCGTCTTTCACATTTTCCCATCTCTCCTTTTTTTTTATTTCTTCTTAACTATTCCTCCCCTCTCTCCTCTCCATCCATCCTTCCTTACTTCCCTCCTTCCTTCCTTTCCTCCCTCTGTCTCCCATTTATTCCACTCCTCCTATCCTTTCTCCTCCCTTCTACACCTCCCTCCCTCTCCATCCCTCCCTACCTCCCTCCATCTCTATCCCTCTTCCCCTCCATTTCCTCTCCTCTGCCTCCCGCACTTTCTTCTTCTCCCAGCTCACGAACTTTACCATTCAATACCCTATTCAGAATCCAGAGAACTTGCCCATGATTTTCCTTTTTGCTTGAGTGATAAATAAAGCTGACTCACTCACTGAACTTTCAGCAATTTTTCCTTATTTTGTTTCCATTCGTAGCCTTCCGTATTTATTTTTCTCCTTTGGTCAATTTCCCATTTTTCTTTTCACTCATCCATCATTACCCGTCTTTCCTGCTTCCTTTCCACCCCCTTTTTTTTAATCTCTCCCCCTTTTCCTCTTTTTTTCTCTTTTTACTTTCCTCTTGTCCTCTTTTCCTCCTCCCTTTTTTTCTTTTCGTCCTTTCTCTTTACTCTTTCCTCCTCTCTCGGCATGAATGAAAGATAAGATCTCTCTCCCACCACTCTTTCAACTTTTTCATTTTCCATTCCTCGTCTTCCACCTCCATCCCTCGTCCTGCCGAAGGGAACAGGAGCAAATCTTCTTAATAGTACCAAGAATCTTTTTTTTTTTTCCCTTAGTATGGATATCTCTTTTTGTCCCACTTTTGTCACAGTATTTAATAGATTTTTTTTTTTTTTAATGCAAGGTTGATGTGCGAGTGTCCATTAATCCTTCCAGAATGATAATGTCTCGGTACTTTTTAATTTTCTTAATGACTGACGATGTTATCCATCTCTCAGAAGCTGAAAACTTTAGCATCATGTAGGATAAGTATATAAACCACACTGTAAAAATAATATCCCAAGCATCATGACGGAAAAAATATCCCAAGCACCACGACCTAGTAATTCCATGCATAAGAACAACTACGAAAAAATAAAAAAAGAAGAATCAGCGTAAAAAGAAAATCACAGTCATACAAACCACGACGTAAAAAATTCGCCAGGCATACCAACCAAGACGTAAAAAAAACAGAAAGCCAAATTACGAACCATGACGTAAAAAAAAAAAAAATCCTCCAAACATAAGAATCACTACGGGAAAAGAATCCTCAGTCAAGCGAATCATAACGTAAAAATCTCTGAATCATGTTTAAAAATAGCATTAAGCATACAAACAACGATGCTGAAAAAAAAAAAAAAAAAAGGCACACGAATCACTACTTCCTGAATCCCTAATCATACGAATCATGGGTTAAAAAACTGGAAACATCACTCCTTTTGACATGAAAGAAATCCCTCGTTTCTGGTTCACTGGCGTGTTGCATATTTTCTCCTGCAACTCTCTCTCTCTCTCTCTCTCTCTCCTTCTTATATATTTTTAACCACTGTCCTTTATGAACTCACTCCGATTTAATAACTAAATCTCAACTATTTTGTTTCTATATATCTATTGCCAGACGCCTCAATCCCGAAAGAGGGGGCACAAACAAATCGCCTCCATGTCGCCCTGTCAATGGCCATTTCACCTCCCTGCTCCCACCTCATATCACCCTCTCTCATACACCTCTCCACTCCATCCCTTCATCTCATCCTCGGCCTCCCCTTCTCTCTCTCATCCTCCACCTGAATCGCATACATTCTCCATCCCCTCCAAATGGCCAAACCACCTCAATGTATTTCTCCTAACGCTTTCTATCGCATCCACATGCTCACCACAACGCTCCTTCACTTTCTCATTTGTCAGTCTGTCTCTCCACTTAACTCCACATGCTCCTTTCAAATAACTGATTTCCACTGCTCACACTCTTGATTTGTGTCCTTCCAGCAAGGTCCAAGCTTCACTTCCATACGTGCAGGTTTGTATCACAATACTGTCATTCAGCAACTATTATACTTCCATGCTCACTTCCCTGTTTCTTATCACTGCT
>NC_137027.1:29084193-29111693 GCF_032717465.1 Coenobita brevimanus | reverse complement strand
GTAGTTATTCTAGTCAGTCTACGAATCACCATCCTCTTTCATATACAGTATGTGTATCTCACCACTCATCTATCCATCCCTCTCATCTTTGGTTTCCCTCTTCACCTCGCACATATACTCCCCTTAGTCAGTTTCATTCTCCACCCCCCTCTCTCATATATCTCTCCACTCCATCCCTGCATCTCATCCTCAGGTTTCCCACTACCCCTCACATACACTTCTCTGGTCAGTCTCCCATTCCCCATCCTTTTAAGCATCTCTTCACTTCATCCCTCCATCTCATCCCTGGTCTCTCCCTCCATCTCACTCATATATGCTCTTCTAGTCAATCTCATTCAACATCCTCTCACATATCTCCCCACTCCATCCGCGCATCACATCCTCAGGTTGCCCCTACCCTTCACATACGCGCTCCTTGTCAGTCTCTCACTCGCTATCATTTTAGTTAATAAATCTACACTTTTTCGCACATAGCAACAACCTCAAAATGAACAAAACTGGGGATACTCTCACTATCCCGCCACCATTTTCCCTTCGAGTGATTTGTGGGGGTGAGGTTGGTGGTAGTGGGGGAGGAAAAGAGGAAAGGAGTGTGTGTGTGTGTGTGTGTGTGTGTGTGTGTGTGTGGGGCGAGAGAGAGAGAGAGAGAGAGAGAGAGAGGCTTAGTCTCTCTCTCTCTCTCAAGAACGACGTAGCTTAACAGTTACTCTTTGCCTAATTATTTTACCTACTCCATGTTATTATTCCCTCGTATGTTATGTATATCTTTTAAATACCTTCATAATTTGCGTTAATAAGATATAGAAGAAAATTGGGGTAGGCAGCCACGCCCAGGGAAGTACTACCGCCAAGATAACGGGAGACTCAAGGAATTGCCTGGATTCCATTTTCTCTGCTAGGTGTTGGTAGCTGGTTACACATCTTTCTGCCTCACACATCAGAGGGCATCAGGCTGCCTTCCTTACATAACACACACGTCCACATTATATCACATTGCCTTAAATCGGCTATCCTCTCTCCATAAATCACCGATCCTGTCATTACATATCATACACATTGCACAACATATCCCTGCTCCCACCCCCCATAAAAAGAATCATGGCTGCTGCTATACTGGGCATTAGTGCAGTGGGTTCTCGGATGACCACCACCGGCAGGGTGGGTCGTCTGCCACCTTCAGTGTCGCGGCGCACCCCAAACTGCTCGTCAGTGCAGTAAAATTTTCATCTGGAATATTAGGGGACTTCAATCCAACATCAACTCTGTTCACAGTTTCCTCCAGTTTGAGTCCCCAGATTTGTTATTTTTGACAAAGACTCAAGTAAGCTCTGCCTCCGATGTAGCTAGGTTAATTTTCCTGTTATATCTTAATTCAAAATTTCAGACCCAAAGGAGTATGTTGCCTTGCTAAATCAGAAATTGCCGTGGAGAAGATTACTAAATTTAATTGTCCTTATTTCCACTATTCCACATACAAATTACGTTCTTTTGGTAAAATCTAGCATTTCTGATGTGTTTATCATTCCCCTAATGCCCCTCCAGAGCCGAGTTTATTTGATTGTAATTTCACAACTAAGTGTTCTCAACATAAAATACTGCATCAAAAATTATTATCCTGGGTGATTATAATGTCCATAATGTTGAATGGCTCACTTATTCAGCCAGAACTAATGACTGGTCTTGAATGTGAGCTATTTACAGACTCATTTAATCTCACCCAGTTAGTCAGTCAACCTACTCGCATACCAGACAACTCCAATCAAAATCCCCACCTATTGGTCTTGTTTCTAACAACCAATGCAGATAATTATAATGTCGAAGTGAAGTCCCCCCTCGCATCCTCAGATCATTGTCTGATACAAGCCACCAGTTCAACACCTACCACACCTTCCTGCTCTGAACCTGTTTTGGTGACTAAATGGCACTATGACAGGGCAGACTGGGAGGGTCTCCAAAATTTTTTCATGGATGTTCCTTGGACCTTTTCTCTCAAGATGCAAACTCTACATTGGGCCACATACAGGATTACATTAAAGTCTGCATGGAAACATTGATACCCCATTTTAGCTAAAGAAAAAGCTGTAATTCACCTGAATGGCTTGACCACAATTGTGCTAGAGTAACAGAACATGAAACAATAGCCTATAACACTTACACAAGGACCAAAACTAAAGAAGCCTTTAACTTTAAGATGCCTTTATTATAGAAATATCAGAAACCGTGCCAAAACTATTATCAGTCTTTCTAAATCAAACTTTCTTCATAGACAAGCTAACAAACTACTAAACAACCCAAATGACAACAAAATATTCTGGTCTGCCCTTAATTCATTCAAATCTAACTTCACTACCACCTCTTCCATCCCACCGTTACAGTCCCCATCTGGAAATCAAGTAAGTGGCCCACGTGGAAAAGCCAACCTTCTTGTTGATATTTTTTCAACAAACTCACCCCTCAGTATAGAAAATCATAATATTCCTGAACTTGATTTGATTCCCCTCAAATACCCCCATTCAAGATTCACATAAGATACGTACAGGCTGTATTAAAGAATCTCTTAGCATATAAAGCTACTGGTCCAAATGAAATTCCTTTAATAGTACTTAAAAATTGCTCCCCAGTGTTGGCTCCCGTATTGGCAAAATTTTTAGCTTATGCATCAGTACCTCAAGGTTTCCAGCCTCTTGGAAATATGCAAATATACACCCTGTTCCAAAGAAGGGGGCCACTTCTGATCCATCAAACAATAGACCAATCACTATAACTTTCGTTCTTTGTAAAGTTTTTTTGACACTAATAAACAAACACATATGGAGGCATCTAGAAATCAATAAATTAATCTATGATCGGCAGTATGGATTTAGACAAGAACGTTCAACTGTAGACATTTTTTGCCATCTTACCCATTAGATTAACAAAATAGATCAACATGGTAAAAACACACACAATAGCATTTGATATTCCAAAATCATTTGACAGAGTGTGGCACCGGGCCATATTGTCACACTATGGCCTTGCATCACTGGTTTCTCTAATTTCGTCTTACCTTCATAATAGAAAAATACAGGTCATGGTAGATGGAATTTATTCCCAATTTCATTCCATAAATGCTGGCGTACCTCAGGGATTAGTTTTAGCCCCAACTCTCTTCCTCATTCATATAAATAACCTATCTGTCACTCACAACCCAGTACACCCTTATGCTGATGACTCAACACTTCATAGTTCTTTCACATTTAGTACCTCCTTTACACAATCTCATATTATAAACTCCCAAATAAACACAGCAATTTCTCTGAACCAGGTCCTTTCCAAATGTAATCAGTGGGCACAAACAAATCTAGTTTCATTTAATGCTCAGAAAAGTAAATACATTAATTTCTCCAACAGAATGAATCCTTCAGACTCCTACATTATTTTAAATGATGTCAGTATTCCCATATCAACCACAATTGATATCCTAGGTGTCATACTAAACACCAACCAAAGCTGGACAGCTTATGTTAAATCCCTTGCTAGAAATGCTTCTAAAAAATTGGGACTTCTGTACAGAGTTCGTGAATTCTTCACTGACGAGAAGCTGGCCACAATATACAAAAGTCATGTGCATTCTCAGATCGAATTCTGTTCGCCACTGTGGAGTGGATGTGGAGCGGTTGCATTCAGAGTAGGACAAAATTCAAAATAAAGCCATTCGATTCATAAATAATCCTGCAATTACGCAGGACCTTCCACCGTTATCAGTACGTACAGATGTTGCATCTTTAGCAATAAAAGTAACTCATCTGACTTGCTTCAATTCTGCCTCCCCTTCACATTTTCTCCCGAAATACTCGGGGAGGTGGGAGCGCCCATGAACTTACACTCTCTCCCCCGCAATGCAGAACCTCTGCTTATCAAAATTCATTTACCCCCAGAAATACTACTCTTGGGAATCCACTTCCTGGGCGTTGCTTCCCACTTTTATTTTATTTAAATACAGTTGTTTTGCATGTTTTATGAATGGAGGATGCCTTTAGGCACAGGGATCAGTTTTCTTTATTTCCTTTGTTTTCCCTTCGTCCATTCATTGTCTCTCTCTAAAAAAAAAAGTGTATATTAAATTGCCAAGGAAAAGGTGTTACGGAATATCCATAAATACCATTCTTTTTCTTCTCCTTCTCTTCTCATTACCCACCATCACCACCACCACCACCACCATTACCACCTTCATCATTCTCCTCTTCCTCCTAATGATCTTCATCATCACCATCTTTCCCGTATGCAAGGGGGACTATCTCTCCCTCTTCCTATGACCTACAATCTTTTAAACTCTACTAAACAGCCTGAAAGGAGCAAGGGGGTTGTTTCTGTCTGGATTTCTCTGTCTATATACCAGTCAGTAATACCCACACCAGACCACACAATCACAGAGGATAGTACCACACCAGTCGACAATACCCACACCACGCCACACCACACAGGACAATACCACACCAGTCAGTAATACATACACCACGCCAACACAGAGGATAAGACCACATCAGTCAATAATAGCCACACGACACCACACAACACAACAACACAGGCTAATACCACACCAGTCGCTAATACCCACACCACACCACAACACAGGACAATACAGTAGCAGTCAATAATAGTCACACCACACCACATCACACCACCACACAGGATAATACCACACTAGTCAGTAATGCCTTCACCAGAACACACCACACAGGATATTGAGGCATGGTAGGCTCTTTCACTCTCTGAACAATATATTTAGCGAGAGAGAGAGAGAGAGAGAGAGAGAGAGAGAGAGAGAGAGAGAGAGAGAGAGAAGCTTTTTTTTTGTGTGTGTCTTTTCGTGTAATCCACATCACATCCAAGCGATTTTATTAAGCGCAGAAGGGAATTTTGGAACGAGGGGGAGGGGGAGATATAGCCCCCATTAACCCCTTCAAATTGCTAGTCACGAAGAAGTGCTATGGCAGGGATGTAGAGCCGTGGCATTGTCTTATTCGGCCACTGAGCTACGTGAAATAAGCTGAAAAAGGACGACAATCTGGGCCAAGCTAAGGTGAAGGGACTATATTTGTCATTGTTTTTGTTGTTGATGGTTTCTTGTTATTGTTTTTGTTGTTTCTTTTTTTTACTTTGTTTTTGTAGTTGTTGTGGTGGTATTGTTGTTCTTGTTCTTTGTTCTTGTTTATTTGTCATTCTTGTTGTTCTGTTATTGTTGTTTTTGTTGGTGTTCTTGTCGTTCTTGTTGAGGATAATGGAGCCGAGTCCTTGCTTACGACTGCCATACTGCGCGACGACCACTGGGGGCTTCACGACGACCATTACCACTACTCACACTGCCGATATTGGGGACACCTCGAGTCATACTGGTCGTCCTCGTTGTCGTTGTTGTCGTGGTGGGCTCCCCGGACGACCTCTTCCTCCTGAAGATGCAGTAAGAGGAGCATTGACACACGCCGTCCCATATTATGCAGCAGGAGGAATCACACCGGGGGTCGCTCTCACCTGTTGTGGGTTAGGAAGTAAAAATAATAGTAGTAGTGATGATAATAGTAGTAGTTATTGTGATAATAATAATAACAGCAGTAGTGATAATGAAAATAGTAAGAGTGATAATAATATTAGTAGTGATGATAATTAATAATAGTGGTAATCGTAAAAATAATAGCAGTAGTGATAATAATAATATGATAAAGATAGTAGTAGTGATAAAGTAGTAGTAATGATAATAATAGTATTAGTGATGATACTAACAGTAGTGATAATAACAGTAATAGGGATGATAATAATAATAGTAGTAGTGATAACGATAATAGCTATAACAGTAGTAGTGATAATAGTAGTTGCAGTGACAGAAATAATAGCAGTAGTGATGATAACAATAGTAGTGCTGATAATAATAACAGTAGTGATGATAATAGAAGTAATGATGGTAGCAGTAGTGATAATGACAATGATGTTAATAATGATAATAATAACAATAGTAGTGATTACAATAATAATAATAGTAATTGTAATAAGAATGATGATAACAGCAATAATAACAAGCCTTTACCAAAGACGTATCCCCATCATGCGGTAAAGAATATATAGATATGCACTAATAGTTATGCCAATTTCATATATATAAAGGGGAATAAACTAGGACTCGTACACTATCTATACCCGTACCCGCCCCGGATTGTGTTCATTGTTTGTTTGTCTGTCTGTCTGTCTGATAACAACTTTACGTGAAAACCAGAGATGAGATTTTGAGTAAAATTATAGGGATGATGGGTTACGACCACCTGAACACCTGATTAAATTTTGGAACAAATTGGGCCAAGGCCCAGGCTGTAGACAACAAAAAATAACAAATAGTTTTTTCGCCATAACTCTTTTTTGAAATTCGTTATATCGACATGAAATCAGAACGTAAGGGTGCATCTTTCAAATCTGCATCTTATAACATGCTTCATTACATCAGGGAGTCACCCCCCAGATACCGGTAGGAGGGTCAGTGTCAGGTGGGTCGGGCCTAAAATTTCAAATGGGCTAGAAATCGTAAATTTTCACACGATTTACTCCATATTTTATGTGATATCTTTGACTAGATATCTTGTTGTGTTTTATGCTGTACATCAGCACCAAAATGACTGCCGGGCAAGGGTTCGCTATGCCTTGGCACCGCTTCTTGTTCTTTAAGACGTTAAGATGATCCAACAAGTAGTTTCCAGGATACAGCTATTTACAGATTAGTTTTCTTATATGGATATAGCTCGTAAAATACTTAGAATGTGGTAATTTCATACATAGGGACATACGAGTAAAGCAGGGCTTTTACTCTATCTTTCTGTAAGATATAAAGAAAATCCAGCAAAAGTTTCCAAAATATAACACTAGAAAACGATCAGAAAGCGCATACCTTCGCCAATGCCATTGCCGTTAAAGAGGATCCGGATCTGGATCCTTATTAGTGGATATAGGATCCGGATCCGCCCCCATATTTAATCAGTTCCTGTTTGGTCTATGGCCCATCTTTACATAAAATATCATTCAAATTCAATGCGAACTTTTGGAGATATTGTGCGGGATACCCTGGATCCTGATCCACCCCCAGATTTAATCATTCTTCCTTGGCCCATGGCCCAGCCTTCCACAAAATTTCATCACAATCCGCGCATAACTTTTTTAGTAATCCTGCTAACAGGCAGACAATCCAACGAACCAACGCGGGTAAAACATAACCTCCTTGGAGGAGGTAACAAGACAGAATTTCCTTATGTGGTCATAACTCGAGAAGTACAGACAACATGGCAATTTTACCTATACGAGCATCAACTACGACACATACTCTATCTTTCTGTGTGATAGGAAGCCAATCCACCTGGTAGTTTACGAGCTACAGGCAGGGACAGAAAGACGGACGGGCAGGGGCGATTCCTATATCCCCACCATATGGACTACTGGTGAGGATAATAACAGTGATAGTGATAATAATTATATTAATAATAGTAACAAATAATAATAATAATAATAATAATAGAAGAAAAAGCAGTAGTTATGATACTACTACTACTACTATTAATAATAATAATAATAATAATAATAATAATAATAATAACACTCCCCCAGTATCCCTGCTTGTCGTAAAAGGCGACTAAAAGGGTTGGCGGAGGGTTAGTGCCCTTCCCCGGAAAACAACTAACTAAAAAAACAAACAATAAGCCTCGGACAAGGACTGACCAAACGATGACGACCAAGGACCGGACAAAGGACATGGTAATTGGAACTTGGAATGTAAGGGGAGCGAATGATGAAGTGAAAGAGAGTGAGACTGTCCAGGTGCTTGAGGGTGCGAAAGTGGATGTAGGTGGAATAACTGAAACAAAATGGAAAAGAGAAAGTGTGAGAGAATGGGAGTATGGATGGGCTCTATGTGCAGGAGTAGGTGAGAATGAGAGAGCAAAGGAAGGAGTATGTATAGTTGTGAGTAAAAGATGGAAGAAGAGCATAAGACAGTATGGATCAGTTGGGTCAGGGATTGTGTGGGTAAAGTTGAAAGTTGGAATACAAATGTGGGCGATTGTGTGTGTGTATGCACCAACGCAAGATCGTGCTAGAAGAGTGAGAGAAGAGTTCTGGACAAATGTAGAAGTGTGCATGGAAAAGTTTGGAAGGAATGAGAGAGTGTTTTTGATCGGTGATATGAATGGTAAAGTTGGGAATGTGAAGGTGGATGGAATAGTTGGTGAGTGGGGTGTGCCTGCTGAGATGGATGAGAATGGGAGTGCGTTAGTGGACATTTGTGCTGGGAGGGGGTTGGTGATAGCCAATACCCTCTTCAGGCATAAAATTATCCACAGGTATACATGGCGAGTGATGAGAAGGGTGGGTGGTGAACTGAATGAAAGGAAGGCAATGATTGATTATGTGTGTGTGGATGAAAGTATGCGAAGATGTGTAAAGGATGCAAGAGTGTATAGAGGTTGGGGGAGTGGACTTTCTGACCACTACTTGGTGGTGGCCAGAATTAGAATTCAAGTAAGATGGAGGAATAGAAGAAGGGAAAGACGAGAGGAAGGAGTAGTTGCAAGGAGAGTGGAAAGGTTACAAGAGGATGAGAAAAAGGCAGAGTACAAGAGAGAAGTGGAGGAACGATTGGGCAAATATGAATTGGAGCAGATTGGAGACGTGGAAGGTGTGTTTAAGATATTTACAGAAGAAATATGTGCAGCATGTGATGTGGTGTGTGGAAGGAAGAGAAGACGGATGGGGGTGCAAGGAACAGCGTGGTGGACTGAAGAGGTGAGACATGCTGTGGCACAAAAGAAGAAAGCATACAATGAATGGATGAGAAATAGGGGCGTGGAAGAAGTTGAGAGGCGGAAGAGAGAGTTATATGTGGAAAGAAAGAATGAGGTGAAAAGATTAGTAAGAAAGAGTAAGAAGAGAGTGGATGAGGAATTTGGAAGGAATTTAAGTGTAAAGTGGAGGGACTGTAAGAAAATGTTCTGGAGAGAGGTGAAAAGAGTAAGACAGGGTGGAAGTGAAGTTAGCAGGGGAGTGAAAGATAAAAATGGTAGATTACTAGTGGAGAAGGGAGAAAAAGTGAGCAGATGGAGAGAACACTTTCAGGAATTGTTGAACGTAGAGGATGGAAGTAATGCGAGTATAAGTGGCTGGGGAATGGCTGGGAGAAGAAGGGAGGTGAGAAGACAGGAAGAAATCAGCAGGATAGAAGTTGTGGAAGCAATGAAGAAAGTTAAATCGGGGAAAGCCCCAGGAATTGATGGAGTGTGTGGTGAAATGCTGAAGCATGGGGGAGAGATAGTAGAAGAATGTATGTGGAAGATGTGCAGATTGGCCTGGGAGGAAGGTAGAGTCCCGGAGGATTGGAAGTCAGTTATAATTATTCCCTTGTACAAAGGAAAAGGGGAAAAAGAAGTGTGTGGTAATCATAGCGGCATTTGTCTTCTTAGTATAATAGGAAAAGTCTATGGTAGGATACTTATAGACAGAGTTAGAGAAAGAACAGAGAAATTAGTTGGAGAAGAACAGGGAGGCTTTAGGAAGGGAAGAGGTTGTGTAGATCAGATATTCATTCTTAGATCTTTAGTGGAAAAGTTTCTAGAGAAGGGAAAGAAGTTGTATGCGGCTTTCATGGATTTGGAGAAAGCATATGACAGGGTGGATAGACAAGGATTGTGGAAAGTGTTAAGAATATATGGAGTAGATGGGAAGTTGTTGAATGCTGTGAAGAGTATGTACGATGGTGCGAAGGCTGCAGTGCGTGTGGATGGTGAACTAAGTGAATTTTTCTCTTTGAAAGTTGGTTTGAAACAGGGATGTGTCATGTCTCCATGGTTGTTCAATCCGTACATGGATGGGGTAATAAAAGAGGTACAAGGTAGGGTAGTGGATGTTGGAGTGGCCCTGGTGAGAGAGGATAGTGTTTGGAAACTCCCTGTACTGTTGTTTGCAGATGATACTGTGTTGTTGAGTGAAGACGAAGGGGAGCTGCAAGGCTTGGTGGATGAGTTTGAGAGAGTGTGTAAGAAACAGAATCTAAAGGTGAATGTAGGGAAGAGTAAAGTGATGGTCTTTGAGAAAGGTGAAGTCAGTGAATGTACAGGGAGGTTGGATGGTGAGGAATTGGAAAATGTGAGTGCGTTTAAGTACTTGGGTAGTGTGATGAGTAAGGATGGAGGTTTGGAGGGTGAAGTGCTTGAAAGGGTACAGTAGGGAAGAAAGGTTGCTGGTTCTTTGAAAGCAGTGATAAGAAACAGGGAAGTGAGCATGGAAGTGAAAAAGTTACTACATGACAGTATTGTGATACCAACTCTAACGTACGGAAGTGAAGCTTGGACATTGTTGGAAGGACACAAGTCAAGAGTGAGAGCAGTGGAAATGAGTTATTTAAGAGGAGCCTGTGGAGTCACGTGGAGAGACAGGCTGACGAATGAGGATATAAAGGAGCGTTGTGGTGTTGATGTGGATGTGATAGGAAGCGTTATGAGGAACACACTGAGGTGGTTTGGCCATGTGGAGAGGATTGAGGGTGAAAGACTGACGAAGAGAGTGTATGTGAGTGAGGTGGAGGGGGGAAGAGGGAGGGGGAGGCCGAGGATGAGATGGAGGGATGGGGTGGAGAGGTATATGAGAGAGGGGGGTGTGAGTTGGGAGCAGGGGAGTGAAATGGCGGAGGACAGGGCGACTTGGAGGCGATTTGTTTGTGGCCACCCTAATTATAATAATAATAAAGTGAAAAATAAAGCAAAATGCTCAAATATAAGAAGATAATGACACTGACCGAAAAAAAGGAAATAAATGTGCTTGTGTGTGTGTGTGTGTGTGTGTGTGTGTGTGTGTGTGTGTGTGTGTGTGTGTGTGTGTGTGTGTGTGTGTGTGTGTAAATGCATGTACATAACTTATTGTTACGTCTTCGTCCTATGCTGCCACAGGCTCCAACAGCAGTAGTTCAGTACAGGAGGGACCTTGCCCAGTGAGTTGTTCTTCCTATGGTCAGCCTTAAGGTGTACAGCACACAAGATCAGCTGAGGCGAAAATAAACACTGGCTTCTTAAAGTTCACTGCCTTTATTTTCCAAATAATTCCATTCAATGCTTTCCAACTTCTCTTCACTGTTCTCACAAGCACTGGTACTATACAAACTTTACCAACTGCTATTACACTTATTACTTGACAACACTTCACTGATGTTACACTTAATGCTTCACAACACTTCACTGTTCTTACACTTAATGCTTGACAACTCTTCACTGTTTTCACAAGTACTGAAAATATTCTTCACTAACTGCGATTGTACTTAATGCTTGCCAGCAACACTCCACAAACTTCACCAACAGCAATGCACTACACTCAAACTGAACTGAAAACAGACCGAAATCTTTCTAGTCTCCTATCCATCCTTATATAAGCTTGCATTGTACTAGAATGATCTACTTCTCCAACATTCTAGGGCATGCTGGTCTTATACGTGCCCCTAGCAACAACAGCTTCCAACTAGGAGACATCAAAACATGTCAGAGTCTTCTTACATTATGTAACACTCTAAATCATTTAGCATACAAGCTTAAGTTGAACTGCATAATATAACAATCATATAACTAAAACATTATTAAAGAAAGAGAGCACAAAAATTAATGCATAACGTATGAAATAACTACGCTCACAATAGCAGGCTAACTGACAACTCTGACTCATACCGAAACCACTGTAAACATCGGGAAACATCGAGAGACATCTCGGCACCTAACTGGGAAATGTTGCTTCTTAACGCTATCCCCTCCCTAGTTCTTTGTCATCCCAAGAAAACTACACAGTATATACAAACACAAATCTTAATCCTAATGAAACATCTAACTATACACAGAATAATCCTTCAACTTATCTGGTCTACTTCTGTGCCTCTTCTGACGACGTCCTTGCCACTCCAAACAGTCCACCTCTCCTCGAAGGTCTTCATCCACTTCCTGATTCACTTCTTCTCTTGGGAAACTGTCACCATCCTCTTGCACTTCAGCTCCTTGGTCCTCCTCAACATCCTCAGCTGCGGGAGAGCACGAAGCCTCAGAGACGTCCCAGCTCTACTGTCCTGGCCCAAGGTAATGCCACAGACGATTCACTTGTAACACCTTTGGGCAAGACTTCCTGCCTCCCCAAATCTGATATGTTATGTCTGATAAGCGGTCCAACACAGAGTAAGGCTCATCCCATGGGCTTTGCAGCTTTGGTGACTGTCCCTTCTTACGCTGAGGATTGTATAACCAAACTTGGTCACCATCCTTGAAGCTCACTTCACTTGCCTTGGCATCATACTTGCTCTTCATCACATCTGAAAACTTGAGGGTTCCTCGCACTTGACGATGTACCTCAGCCAGCCTTTCCTGAAGGTGTTTCGCATAACCAGTGGTGTCTGTAGGCAGCTCTTCACCAGGTGGTCTTCCCATTAACAAGTCAACAGGTAAGCGTAACTCGTGGCCCAACACCAGTTTTGCAGGAGTGTAGCCAGTAGACTCATGGAATGAAGACCAATATGCCATCAGCAAAGCAGGTAATTTCTGGTCCCAGTCTGTTTGTCCATCAACGCTGTACTTGGTCAGTTCTTGTCCAAGGGTCCAGTTGAATTTCTCCACCATCCCATCTGACTGTGGCCTTAGGGGGGTCGTCCTGGTCTTCTTTATCCCCAGTAACTTCCAGCACTCACAGAACACAGCAGACTCGAAGTTTCTACCCTGGTCTGAATGTAGCTCTTGTGGCATCCCAAAACGACAGAAAAACTGATCAACCAACATCTGAACAACAGTCGCAGCCTCTTGATCAGGGATAGCATAAGCATCTGGCCACTTTGTGAAGTAGTCCATGGCGACACACATATATACCGGTTTCCTCTCTGAGTGACGAAGGTCCAGCAATGTCCACTGCAACTCTTTCCATCAGTGTACCCACTTGGCACAGCACACATCACAGGCCCAACACCACTCTTTAACATCCTGATGCATGCCAATCCAGTAGAACCTGTGTTGTAGCCAGCTTAACGTTATCTTAACTCCCAGGTGCCCACTAGTGATCTGGTTACTGGACTCATCCAAGATCTTGGACCTCATCTTCTTCGGAACCACCAGTTGCCAATACTTGCTGAGCTCATCGGGTGTCTCCCACTGACACTCCAGTAGCTCGTTATTCAAACAAAGTAGGTTCCACTGACTCCAGTAGCTCCTGGCTGCAGGGCTGAATCTAGAAACCTCTTCACCAGATGGCTACTCTGTACTCTGCTGCAGCCGCTCTAGCACTGGCTGTAAATCTGCATCCTCCATCTGCATCCTCTTCCAGTCTTCATCTGATGCTGGCCCTGTCACTGCAGTACGGCTGCATTTCTTCCTATGATTTCCATTCCTACTACACTCCTTGCCGTCTGTTCTTCAGTCTTTTCGCACACTATTCATCAAGGTTCTCCTGCACTTCTTCACTGGTGCGTCTTCTGCAGCCCTCTTCTCATCCCAACCATTCTGATCCGCAGGTAACTTAAACTGTGCACGATAAGCTTCCCAAGATACTCCATCATCAAATTCCTGAGGTTTCTTTTTAATTGGGCTCCCATTATAGCCATGCACTTCACTGGTTTGGGGCCTAAAAACTGGGGCATCATAATTAAGGCCTGGACTTACAACTTCTGCATTCTGAATATTCAACTCTGTAATGCTACCTTTAGATACCTGCGATCTGTCAAGCTTCACCATACACTGTCTATTCCTTTCATATGCTCCCTGTACGCTAACCTGAGGCTCGGCGGTGCAGTATTTCTCTACAGCCTTAATTTTCTCACAAATTATCTTCACATGGTTGACTACATACTTCAACTGGCTATCTACATGCTGTTTGCACTCCATCACTATTCCCTCACTAATCTTTAGCTGGTTGTCTACATGCTTCACCTGGTCGTCTAGATGTTGTCTGAACTCTATCACGTTATTGCTTACCTCATACTTCTACTGCTTTAGCTTGGCATCTACTTCCTCCTTCAATTCCCCCATGAATGTATCTAGCTGTCCTTGCACCCTCAGTTGTAATTCCCTCTGTTGCTCCTCTGACGCCTCTTGAAGTTGCTCATATCGTTCTTTTTGTTCTTCGCGTTGTGCCTCTAGTTGATCCCTATTTGCCTTCAACGGTAAACCTCGTGTCTGTAGGCTACTAGTTCTTTGAGTTCTTTCCATCCTTCACTCACTCAGTGTCTGTAATTGTTCTTGGAGTTGTTTCTGTCCTTCATTCTGTGCATGTAATTGTTCTTTGAGTTCTTTAGTTTGTGCCTGTATTTGTTCTTTGAATTCTTTCGTTTGTGCCTGTAATAGCTTCACGATTGTCGTCAGGGAAATTTCCTCCTGCCCTGCTCGAGACCTTGTCTTCACACCTTCTGCTTCCATGTCGAAGTTTAGACTCAGTGACACCAGTGTTATGTCCTCGTCCCACATTGCCACAGGCTTCAACAGCAGTAGTTCAGTACAGGAAGGATGTTGCCCAGTGAGTTGTTCCTCCTATGGTCAGCCTTAAGGTGTACAGCACAGAAGATCAGCTGAGGCAAAAATAAACACTGGCTTCCTAAAGTTCACCATCTTTATTTTCCAAATAATTCCACTCAGAGCTTCCCAACTTCACTTCACTGTTCTCACAAGCAATGGAGCTATACAAACTCTACCAGCTGCTTTTACACTTATTGCTTGACAACACTTCACTGCTATTACACTTAATGCTTCACAACTCTTCACTGATTTCAGAAGTACTGAAAATATTCATCACTAACTGCAATTGTGCTTATTGCTTGCCAACAACACTTCACGAACTTCACCAATAACACTGCACTACACTCAAACTGAACTGAAGACCAACTGAACTCATTCTATTCTCTTATCCATCCTTATATAAGCTTGCATTGTACTAGAAGGATCTATTTCTCCAACATTCTAGGGCATGCAGGTCTTATACCTGCCCCTAGCAACAACAGTTACCATCTAGGAGACTAGGAGACATCAAGACAAGCCAGAGTCTTTTTACATTATATAACACTCTAAATCATTTAGCATGCAAGCTTAAATTGAATTGCATAATATAACAATCACATAACTAAAACATTATTAGGAAAAAGAACACAAATTGTATAAATATAACAATCAGATAACTAAAACATTATTAAAGAAAAAGAGCAAAAAAATTAATGCATAACTTACGAAATAACAACACTTACAATAGCAGGCTAACTGGCAACTCTGACTTGTACCGAAACCACTGTAAACATCGGGAAACATCGAGAGACATCTCGTCACCTAACTGGCACATCTCGCTTCTTAACAGTATATTATTATTCTTAGTGGCATAGTAGGCTTCGTAACAGCTCTTCTTTAGCGATGTATTATTATTATTATTATTATTATTATTTTTCATAAAACATCTCTGCACTATCGAGCGTCATTTATATTGTTTAATACTGAAACAGGCTGCACTAATGCAAGAGGATATCAATGTGCAATGATCAGAATAAACCGCTGAGGGAAATGTGCAACGAAATCTCAGTTTATAATTCCATATCGACATACGGTACTTTGCATCTATAAGATAAGAGAGGATATCAATGTGCGGACAGAATTAATCGCTAGTGAAGAGCTATAACGAAATTTCAAAAGGCATTTAACATCACGAATCTATAAAAAATAATAATAAATTACCGTACCTGAACTCAAAGGAGGAAGAACAGCCAGTAAAATGCAGAACAGGGCGAAAGGAGCCATGGCGTTCATCCACCTCGGTGTCAGGGTCTACACTGAATTCCCACACCCGCCAGGCTTGTGGCGGCTGGTCCAGCAGCCACAAGTGTTGTAAGGGAGCGGAGCTAGTGACGTCATAATAGCTAGCCAATCAGGACAGAGATGAGACTGTTATATACTGCTATATAAAGAATTGTTATTATTTATTCGGTGTTAAAAGTATCAGGAATAAAAAAAAAATCCACACCTATATTTATTTTCACGAAGTGTTTAGTCTACTACTAAACCTTAACAAGTCCACAGGAAAAAAGTCTTTTTCCAAATGTGTTACTACAGAGCTCAATGGGGGTGAAGACACCTCTCTTTATACACACCGAAAAATTACTCCCTTATATTGAAAATTGTGTATATTATGAAGATGTAGCAGTTTGTGCCCCACATGGTCACTATTAACATATGAGAAGAGGTGTGTGTGTGTGTGTGTGTGTGTGTGTGTGTGTGTGTGTGTGTGTGTGTGTGTATTACCAGGTGAGAGAGAGAGAGGGATGGGAGAAAAAATAATCATTCCTTCCTGTCCTTCTTCTCCCGTTACTTCCCCCCCACACACCCACTTCTCGTTTGCAGCTCTCTCTCCAAGATAAAGTGAAAAGAATAGATAGATGATGATAGTGGAGGTAGAGAGCAATCATCATCTTTGTTTTTATCCTCTTCCTCCTTCTCCTCCTCCTCCTCCTCCTCCTCATTATCATCATCATCATCATCATCATCATCATCATCATCAAAACCATTATCATTTTCATCACCACCATCCTCCTCCTCCACATCATCATCATCATCATCAAAACCATTATCATTTTCATCACCACCATCCTCTTCCTCCTCCTCCTCCTCATCATCATCAAAACCATTATCTTTTACATCACCATCCTCCTCCTCCTCCCCATCATCATCATTATCACAACTACATCTTCCACAGGGACGAATTCTGTATTGGACCCGCCAGCCAGCCTGACCCAACAGACTGCAGACGGCACCCCCATCCCCCCCATCCACCGGAACTAGACCTGCCCCCACCATGAGACGGTTCAGGACCAAGGTATTGACACTCCTAGGCACCAGAGGGAACGAAATGGCGGCAGCTGGAACAAAAATGGCGTCAGTGGAAATACAAGACCTAGAGTTGTTCCGAACGTGAAACTACTATTACTACGACTAGTACGACTACTACTGCTACAACTACTGCTACTATGACTTCTGTTACTACTACTACTACTACTACTACTACTAGACTACTATTACCACTACCACCACCAGCACCAGTACTACTACTACTATTACTACTACTACTACTACCATTTTACAGTAAGAATTGAATGAAGAAAGTCATAACACTGCAAAATAGACGATAATGAAGTGTGTCAATTGTGAGGAGAGTAAGTGTTGGCGGAATTCAGAGACAAGCGCTTAACTCCTGTCACTGGCGTAGTTACCCCAGTAGTGAATGGGTGAAATAGATAATAAGATGATAATGAAAGGAGAGAGAAGCGAGCCGTTAAGAACATTAAATCTTTTCTCATATCAGTTTTGTTGCCTGTAAAAGGTAACCCTAGTCCCCACGTGTATTTACACAGTGGTCAACTTTGCCTTCTGGACTGATAACACACCAAATGATTCCTCTTGTCCTTGAAATACTGGGTGTGACATAATGTGGGAGGAGCGAAGTAGGGATGTTTGCCAGTTAGAAGCCTAAATGGCGCTTTCGTCACGTTCTTGATGGCACGGAATTGGTTCTGTGTGGAGTGTATGAGGCCGTCATTGGTAGCAGGTGCCTCTGTTGTTTCTGTATGGACGGAGATTATTTCTAAGACAGCCTAGTGGTTAATTAGCTGAGAAAGGCGGAATAAGTCTGCTTTGTAAGGTCAAGGAAAATGTGTAAAGACACATTTTTGTCTCATGTTGTACACACATCCCTGTACACATTTTTGTCTCATTTTTGTACACATTTTGTCTCATATACTGTCACGTTACACTTTTGTCACATTGTGCTGGACTTTTCCCCAACACTACTCAATACGTGACTTTGTATACAAAACACACTGTTTGTGCACCATTTCCCAGTTTTGGTTCACTCCTCCATTTACACTAGTGTGTGAATTATATCTGGATTTAGCCTTCGAAGTCTCCACGTTTCCTCGAGCTTTGTGAGTACTTAGCCTTCACTGAGTGTGTTCTGGTTAGGTAAGAAATAACTTGTTTTATATTTGTATTCTGAGGCCTATATGAATCCTCCCTTTTGTAAAACGAACCCTGGTTTCTTCTTTGGTTGTGTATGTTATAGTGTACAGTAAAGTTAAGTTAGTTTTCTTGTAAGCTTTACCTTATCCTTTTTGGTGATTAATTAAGGGCTAATAGTGCACCGTAATATACACTCCATAACAATTTGGCGACCTCCTGGCCAAGATAGCTCTGTGACACAATACTGGAAACCTTGACCACATACCCAGTGCTTACTCTTACCTTCTTAACTGTAATCAGTAATCATGGCCCTAATGAGTGATAGTGATGTGAAAGCATTTTTGGTTTCTAAGCCTTCCCCAACCAGAGTGAAAACACACAAAACACGAGCTAATATTGCTTGCCCAGGCCTTACAATTGAGATTTTCTTCCTCAGTCACTAAGTTACTTGATTTGATATTGGACACCATGTTTGAGCAAAGTGAGTCCTCCATAGTTAGTTCTGAGCCATTTGATACTGATCAGTGTGTTGACCCTGAGCCTTTGGCATCGGAGATACCTGGCCCTAGTGATTTTTCTGTTCATGATACTGGTGACAAAGTGCAACTTGAGTTAGCCAGAATTAAGCTGAGGGAACTAGAAGTGCAAGCAAAAATGAGAGAACAAGAATGGAATGCTAAAATGAGGGAAATAGAATTACATGCTCAAATGAGACAAAAGGAAGTGGATCACGAATTCAGACTGAAGCACCCTGAGAGTTTACCTAGAGCTGGTAGTTCATCTGCCAGGGAATTTTTTGATGTTGCTAGGAACATTAAGCTAGTACCTCCCTTTAATGAGGAAGACGTCACTAAGTATTTCCATGTTTGAAAAGGTGGCAGGTCGTCTCTCGTGGTCAAAAGACTCTTGGAGAGTACTGTTGCAGAGTGTTTTGAAAGGAAAGGCTCAAGACACTTATATTTCTTTATCTGTTGATCAAAGTGCTAACTATGATTGTTTAAAAGATGCCATTCTCAAAGCATATGAATTCGTGCCAGAGGCATATAGGCTTTAATTTAGATCTACCTTTAACCCCTACACCGCGGGCTTGTTTACCAATGACTTGCGTGTGCCCCGGGGTTATTTGGGCTCCGACAAACTCTCAAAAAATATTTGCCAAAAATCAGTTATTAGTCCTAGAATAATAAAACTATATATGCTTATGGCACATACCTTCAGCTTTCTCCTGGAATGATTGTTGAGCCTTCGTCGGTTACTGTAGGACTTGTGGAGACCTCTGAAGTAGGGTAACGAAGTCTCCACTTTACACTTCCCGACAACTCGTAATATGATTACCACAGCCAGATACAAACACTATAAACACTATTCTACAATTTTCAAGTAGTTTGGGATCCATACTCAAAAAAAAAAACACTGTGAAGGCAATGGAAATTACGAGCGCGTCTGATCGTCGCACTGGCACTAGTTTGCTCTTGGTAGTCTGTCATTTATTATTCATAAAACCCCTCACACTTTATATTTCTATTACTATATAACACTTATATATATCTACAGTCTTTATCCATAAGTTTCCTTCAGTTGTATTAGTTTATTGTCACTGTAGGGATTCAATTTCTTTCAGTAAAATACGTAGCATTCACTTTCTCGTCCTGTATACTGGCATTGAGAGTGAATGTCACTTTCATCTTCACTCTCATAACTCATAGCATTCAGACATGCTAGAGTGAAACTTTCACTTTCATTACTCCTAGGGTATATACTCGTATTCTTATAATACTACTCATTTACATTTCTATTTACGTTCTCTATTTTATTTACATTATTTACATTTCTATTTTATTTACACTGTGTTGTGCACTGTCACTTGAAATAACTTATAAAACTATTTTCCATTGTTCACGTATATTTACATTCATTACTTTCACTTGCTGCTTACACATTATTTACAATTCCACTTGCACTGTTTTACTCAATAGAAAGATCGTAGTCACTCTTTTATCAATTGTCAGCCCTTTACCTCTTTCCACAAGAGGTTTAGTAGGGGGTAAAGGTCACAGGGCCATTGCATGGGGGTGAAAAAAGGCCTTGAAGTCAGCAAGAAGAAACATACGTACCCTCGCTTTGGAAGATGAGAGTAAACTGATAACGGAGGGCCAGCGTGGAGGCCTGCTAAGGGGTTATTCAGAGTTACCAATATTACTTCTTGAAACAGCTAAGTCTAGCACTGATATGCTTGGCAGGAAATCTAGACAATACATTATAAATTTGGTAGTTCCAGGTGAATGTAAATATCACTTAGGCTTCTCCCTTCCCTCCTTACATGTATATTTATTACGAAAATAGATTAGAGGCCTACTTAGGAGATATATATTCAGAGCTACCAATGGTAGATCTTGAAACAGCTTTGTCTAGCACTGATATGATTGGCAGGAAATGTAGACAATACATTATAAATTAGGTAGTTCCAGGTGAATGTAAATATCACTTAGGCTTCTCCCTTCCCTCCTTACATGTATATTTATTACGAAAATAGATTAGAGGCCTACTTAGGAGATATATATTCAGAGCTACCAATGGTAGATCTTGAAACAGCTTTGTCTAGCACTGATATGATTGGCAGGAAATCTAGACAATACATTATAAATTAGGTAGTTCCAGGTGAATGTAAATATCACTTAGGCTTCTCCCTTCCCTCCTTACATGTATATTTATTACGAAAATAGATTATACGGCATATTTCAAGGGGAAAAAAACAGCGAAAATTAGCGAACGAGTGCACGTGAGGTGTTGTCAGGTGATAATTAGCTAATTCCAGGTGTATGGCACTCTCACTTACCTTATTTCTTTCTTGTATATATTATTTGGTATAAGAATAGGACATAGGGCTTATTTCAATGGATGAAATCAGTGAAAAATTCCAGGGAAGATTTACTTAGCGTAGCACGGCCGGCAGGCGAGAGGATAGGGTAATGGAGGGGGGGTAGGGAGGGGAGTCAAGAACGGGGAGAAATGGCTAAATTGTCAACAATGGATGGGAGTACAGATGAGATTAGGAGTGCTGACTAGTGTTGGACATTGGCAGTACTGATAGATGATACAAGCCCCCACTTGGAAGCCCGGGTGAATTCAAAATAACACAGAATCACAAAAGCGACGCCCCGCGATATGATCCCTTGCTCCCAAGCGTCACGAAAGTGACGCCCCACGGTTAAGGGGTTAAACAGAAAGATCAGACTCACGTGGAATATGCTAGAGTACTCACAGACTTATTTGATCAATGGTTGCATTCTAAGAAAGTTGATGATTTCTGTAAACTTAAAGAATCAATAATCTTGGAGAACTTCACTGGTAAGATAGATAGGGATGTGGCTTCATACCTAGTGGAGAACGATTTAGATACCCTAGCTGAGGCTGCTGTTGTAGCAGATAACTATAGTACAATTCATAAGCATGAACGTAAGCCTCAGTTATTTGTTAAGGGTAGGAGAGTGAACCAACCAGTTTTTGTGAACCCTTCTTCTGGTAAAGGCAAGTTAATGTCAAGTGACACTAGTGTGAACATTACAATCCCAGAGTATGTTAGTTCTACGAAAGCAAGTGAGGACAGTGTTGCCAGAGGGTCAAGAAAAAGTGTCAGGTTTTGCCATTATTGCCAGAAAACGGGGCACTTAGAGGATTGGTGCTGGAAAGAACGAGGGAAAAGTTCCTGTGTAAAACCTGTTTCTTTGGTAAACTCTTGGGGATCTGTTGACACCAACAGAGAGCAGCCACCCACAGATATTGTTAGCAGTAGTCAGACACAACCCCAGCAGGTGCATATTGTTGATAAGGCCAGAGTCGAGCTGTCAGTGGTGGATAGACAGACTCCTGTAGAGCCATTGTTAGACACTAGTAAGACTGGAGCAGTGTAGCCGTCAGGTTCAGGTGAGAGTGGTAATAAGGCTCCATCAGAGTGTCCTCCCCCAGGCAGTACTCAAAGTGACTCCTCCCCCGGTCATTTATTTGCTAACTTTATACCTAAGGGGTTAGTCTCACTTGATGGAAAAGGTGGTAAGGAAGTCACTATACTAAGAGACACAGGATCTTCACACTCACTAATGTTGAAGGGGATTGTTGCTGTAGCTGACCCTAATGAATGTGTCTTGTTGCAGGGTATAGCTGACCTTGTACTGTATCTGTTCCCCTACTTGAGGTGAAGCTCCAATCAGAGTTAGTTACTGGTTCAGTGTGTGTGGGTTTTGTTGACCAGCTTCTCGTACAAGAGATCACTTTCCTTTTGGGTAATGACCTGGTGGGAGGACAGGTGAGTGCTGTTCCCTGCGTGTCAAAAACTCTCCTGAGTGAGGATAGGACTAAAGAGTTGGAAGATACATATCCTAAATTGTTTCCCGCATGTGCTATAACTAAAGCTATGACGGCAAAAGCCAGCCACGAGAATGTTGACAGTAATGGCACTGGCAATGCCGATGGTGATATTGGGCTTGGTGATACCTTTTTTGCCTAGTTAAATCACTCAGAGGCAGGGGTGGATCAAATACAATTGTATTTGTTTCTGAATTGTATTTAAATACATTTTCAATGTATTTGTATTTGTAAATGTGTTTTGGCACCCAGAAGAAAAAGTATTTTGTATTTATATGTGTATTTCGAATTTAGATGCCACGCCACTTTTGTCTGACTCACTGAGTTAGATCACAAGCTCAGATCGAGAGTCAACGTGCATCTGGGCAGACGTGCAGCCGTGACTCCCGAGTCCTGAGAGCTCTTGAGTTTTCCTATACTATCACCAGGGGTGGATCACATACAATTGTATTTGTATTTGAATTGTATTTAAACAGATTTTCATTGTATTTGTATTTGTAATTGTATTTTGGCTCCCAGAAGAAAAAGTATTTGTATTTGTATTTATATTTTTGCATCATAATGTCACAAGTATTTGTATTTTTACCTCTAAAAAATCAGTATTTGATCCACCCCTGCTCAGAGGTTGATGATTCTCCCTAGACTGATGCAAGTGCAAAATTAGCTGAGATGCAAAGATGTGATCCAGAGTTTGCCACTTTAATTGACTCACCAGTTATGGAAGATGAATGTGAGTCTGAACTGCCAGTGTTATTATTCAAGGCCAAAGAACATGTTACTCTTCAGACAAACCCTTAAGGAGTTAGGAATCTCACAGATCACTTCCTCAGCATATCATCCTCAGAGTCATGGTGCATTAGAGAGGTATCACCAAACTTTGAAGAGTATGCTCAGAAAACTATGTGTTGATGAAAAGGAATGGGACAAGTGTTTGCCTTTCCTACCTTTTGCAACCAGAGAGGCATCGAGCGAGTCCTTGGGCTACTCCCCATTTCAGTTAATCTTTGGCCATGAAGTAAGAGGTCCTTTTAAACTCCTCAATGAACAATGGGTCAAGAATGATGACAAAATTAACTTGCTAGACTCTATGTCAAAATTTTAAGACAGACTGGCCTATAGTATGGAAGTAGCCGGGGCACACTTGGAGTCTTCTCAGAAGATGAAGAGGTGGTATGACCACTCTAAGAAAGTTAGGCACAGAGTGTTTCACCCAGGTGATCAAGTTCTTGTCTTGTTTCCCATTCATGGTCAGCCTCTGCAGGCAAGTTTTGCAGGCCCTTATGTAGTAGAGAAGAGGGTAGGTGAAGTAAATTATGTAATTTTAACCCCAGACCGGAGGAAGGAACGGAGATTGTGCCATGTAAATATGTTGAAGGAGTACCACAGGCGAGACGTGGCTCCCTTAGTGCTGCATGAGTGGTGTCGGCTGTCGAGTTGGAGGAGGACGAGGGCTGCCCTTTGACTTTGGACCAGACGACCAGTTGGAGAGAAAACCAGGAAGCTTGGAGTACACTGACTGATAAACTCTCCTACTTGACCGCAGAGTGGTGTGCCAGACTTTCTGCCCTTCTCAGGAAGTTCCCTGATGTCTTCTGGGACACCCCAGGATGGATGGAAGTGGCACAGCACGACGTGGACGTCCGATATGCCAGCCCTGTAAAGCAGTCCCCCTACTGGGCTAGTCCTCAGAAGCAGACCATCATTCAAGAGGAATTGAACTACATGTTGCAGCACGGGTTAATCGAGTCCTGTCAAAGTGAGTGGTGCTCCCCGGTCATAATGGTTCCAAAACCCGATGGGTCACATCGCTTTTGTTTTGATTATCATAAAGTCAACTCCCTTACCATGCCTGATACTTACCCACTTCCTAGAGTAGATGATTGTGTGAACGTGATAGGCAGTGTTAAGTTTATCACAAAATTAGATTTGATGAAGGAATATTGGCAAGTCCCACTCACAGGAAGGGCCCAAGAAATTTCCTGTTTTGTGGTTGGTGGCAAGACTTATAAATGTAGGGTCATGCCCTATGGTATGAAGAATGCTCCTGCCACCTTCCAAAGGTTGATGAATGATCTCACCAAGGATGCTGAGAACTGTGTTACATACATTGATGATGATGTTATTTTTAGCAACAGCTGGGAACAACACTTGAGCCAACTAGATGCCTTGCTGCAGAGACTGTCCTGTGCTAATTTAGTGCTTAATTTAACTAAATGTGAATCTGTGAAAGTTCGAGTGCAGTACCTAGGGTATGTAGTCGGTTTAGGCCAAGTGAGTACACCTGATGTTAAAGTTCAGGCCATTGTCAATTCCCCCCAACCCAAAAATAAGAGAGAGTTGCGGCGATTATTGGGTATGGTAGGGTACTACAGACGTTTTGTCCTGAACTTCTCTGATCTTGTAGCTTCCCTCACTGATTTGTTAAGAAAAAGAGTCAAGTATGAGTGGAAGCCAGAATGTGAGGAAGCCTATTCTAAAGTCAAAGCCATCCTGTCAAGTCACCCAGTGCTTCAATCTCCCAATTTTGATAAACCCTTTAAATTAGCTGTTGATGCCAGTGGTCTAGGGGCTGGCACAGTTTTGCTTCAGGATAATGATCAAGGCTTTGAGATGCCTGAGTGCTATTTAAGCAAAAAGTTCACTAAGGCCCAGAGAAATTATTCAACTATTCAGAAAGAACTCCTTGCACTCATCCTTGCCCTTCAGCACTTCTCTATGTATGTTGATCCAGGGTCAGGTGATGTTGTAGTGTACACTAATCACCACTTTCTGACATTTTTGTCTCGATTTAACCCGCCGCGTGCCAGCTATTTTTAGTCCTATGGGTCACCCCTGTGCCGGCCCTTTTTCGACCTTTTTTTTTTTGGCTAAGATGATAGATTTTGTTGTGGAAGCAACGAATTTCGCCGTCAAAATGCTGACTGAGGCTCGGAAATGGGTTTTATTCAGTCCAGCACACTCGTCTACAGGTATAGCCACTCTCTTACGCTCACCAGGTACGTGAGAGAAAGCCGTTTTCTATGTAAGCTATGCTCAGGTATTTATGCTGGAAATGTGTAGCAATGTTCAGTACACTTTTCTGATTATTTATTACTTCAGCATCTATCACAATTTGCGTGTCTTTCTCACTGTGAATGCATTATCTTACACTTACTTGAAGATAGGTACAACCTGACTTCATTACGTACAGTCCTGGCACTTATAGGAAGTTATTTACAACTTGACTTCACTATATAGTCCTTACACTTACAAGAAAATATTTACAACTTACACTTACATGAAAATATTTACAAAATGCCTTCACTATGTACAGCACTGGGTGAGGCACACAGGCAGAGTGAGGCAGAGGGAGCATAAGGGGAGAGAGTGAGTGAGTGTATGGCCTTGACAGCCTGGAGGATGGTACAGGAGCAGTTACCTTACATGCCTGCCAATTTTTACCTGCACTGGCACTGAGCGCGCAATTACATCAGACCGTTTTAAAACGGCACTGGCATGGGGCGGGTTAAGGACAAAAATCTTAGATTGACCCGCTGGGCCCTATTTTTGCAAGAATATTCCCTTGATGTAAGACATGTAAAAGGTGTTAGTAATGTTTTAGCAGATTGCCTGTCCAAATCTTAGATTTTACAGTATCCAGAAATTTCCCCTTGGGAAATTTCTTCTCTCAGGAATAGAGGTGTCACTGGCATAGTTACCCCAGGAGCAAATGGGTGAAATAGAAGATAAGATGATAATGAAAGGAGCGAGAAGCGAGTTAAGAACATTAAATCTTTTCTCTTATCAGTTTGCTGTCTGTAAAGGGTAACCCTAGTCCCCACGTGTATTTACCCAGCTGTCAACTTTGCCTTCTGGACTGATAACACACCAAATGATTTTCTCACAAATTACCCAGAAAACTCCTCTTGTCCTTGAAATACTGGGTGTGACGTAATGTGGGAGGAGCAAAGTAGGGATGTTTGCCAATTAGAAGCCTAAATGGCGCTTTCGTCACGTTCTTGATGGCATGCAATTGGTTCTGTGTGGAGTGTATGAGGCCTTCATTGGTAGCAGGTGCCTCTATTGATTCTGTATGGACGGAGATTTTTTTTAAGACAGCCTAGTGGTTAATTAGCTGAGAAAGGCGGAATATGTCTACTTTATAAGGTCGAGGAAAATGTGTAGAGACACATTTTTGTCTCATATTGAACACACATCCCTGTACACATTTTGGTCTCATTTTTGTACACATTTTGTCTCATTTACTGTCACATTACACTTTTTTCACATTGTGTTGCACTTTTCCCCAACACTACTCAGTACGTGACTTTGTTTACAAAACACACTGTTTGTGCACCATTTCCCAGTTTTGGTCCACTCCTCCATTAACACTAGTGTGTGAATTATATCTGGATTTAGCCTTCGAAGTCTCCACGTTTCCTCGAGCTTTGTGAGTACTTAGCCTTCACTGAGTGTGTTCTGGTTAGGTAAGAAATAACTTGTTTTATATTTGTATTCTGAGGCCTATTATGAATCCTCCCTTTTGTAAAACGAACCCTGGTTTCTTCTTTGATTGTGTATGTTATAGTGTACGGTAAAGTTAAGTTAGTTTTCTCGTAAGCTTTAACTTATCCCTTTTCGTGATTAATTAAGGGCTAAGAGTGCACCATAATATACACCCCATAACATTCCACACACACCTTGTTTGTTACGATAGATAGATGGATATGTAGGTTGATGGATTGAAGGACGGATGAATGAGTAGATGAATAGCTACTTGTAGATATATAGGTGGATGGATGGTCGGATGGATCTATACAAAGAGGTGGATAGATAAATATATAAAGATAGATGGATAGATAGATAAATATAAAAATGGGTGGATAGATACATAGATCTTGAGTTTGGCTCTTTTGTATTTTTTTTCTTGGAAGGAATGGTTTGCCAGCTCCTGGCCTTTGATTCCTTCTCCCTTGCATTAAAAAACAAAAATAAAAGATGAAAAAGATATTAAGAAGTAGAGGTTGAATGAAAAACAAAAACAAAACTGCGAGTATATTCGTAGATAGATAGATGGATAGATAGATATAAAGATTGATGGATGAACAGATTGATAGAGACAGATAATTTGACATATATAGATAGATAGATTATTTGAGA
>NC_137027.1:29069193-29079193 GCF_032717465.1 Coenobita brevimanus | reverse complement strand
AGTGGTGATACAAGAATTGAAAAGTTAAGAACAAATCTCTTGTAATAACCTACCATTCCCAAAAATCTTTGTAGCTCTTTCCTACTTTTAGGTCTGGGAAGATCACTTATAACCTGAACCTTAGCTGCTGGTGGTGCAACATGTCCATCACCAATTACGTACCCAAGGTACTGAACTTTAGCTTGACCAAACTCACACTTTGATAAATTAGCTACAAGATTAGCTTGAACCAAACGCTCAAGAAATTTACTGACATGGCATAGGTGATCTTTCCAGTTGTCACTGAAGATTAATACATCATCAATATAAACAACACACCCTGCCAAACCCTCTGTTACAACATTCATGAGCTTCTGAAATGTGGCTGGTGCATTCTTCATACCATATGGCATTACAGAACATGCAAAAGTCTCTCCTAGTGTTACAAAACATAAGATCTCCCTAGCACGTTCAGTCATAGGTACTTGCCAGTATCCCTTTAACAAATCAAACTTACTTATGTACCTAGCCTTTCCTATCTTGTCTATGCAATCTTCCACGCGAGGGAGAGGGTAAGTGTCTGTTTTGGTTATCTGATTAACACGTCTGTAGTCAATGCAAAGCCGCTGTGACCCCCATGGCTTAGGGACCAGAGTGACAGGAGAACTCCACTCCCTCTGACAGGGCTCAATCATCTTGTGGTCCAACAGGTAGCCAAGCTCCTTCTGGATGAGAGGAACTTTCACTGGGTTCACACGGTAAGGAGGCAATTTAATTGGCTTTGTGTCTCCAACATCGACATCATGCATCAACACAGTAGTTCTTCCTGGAGTGGCACGGAGCACTTGCGGGTACTTCTGCAGTAATGCCGAAAACTCCTGCCTTTCCTCAGGAGGTAGATGAGAAAGCTTAGTCTGGAGATCATTCATGATATCAGGATTCTTCCCCAAACTATCACTCAGGCTCATACTGCATGAGAGAGCTTCACTTGCAGACTCGGGTGCAACAGCTACAGTGCAGACTGGATTATTTTCGTCCCGCCTGTGATATAACTTTAGCATGTTGATGTGACATAGTTGCTTGTTCTTTCTACGATCTGGTGTGGCGATGACATAGTTGACATCACTGAGTTTCTTCTCCACGAAATAAGGACCACTAAACTTGGCTTGAAGAGGTTGCCCATGAACCAGTAGCAGAATCAAAACCTGATCTCCTGGCTGAAAGTGGCTTAACCTGGACTTCTTATCATACTAAGTCTTCATCTTCTCCTGAGCAGCTCCTACATTCTCTCTCGCCAGCTGTAAAGCAGTGGACAGCCGTTCTTTGAACTTCATCACATACTCCAGCAGGTTGACGTCATCTTCCTCAGACAGCCAGCATTCCTTGAATAACTTAAGGGGTCCTCTTACTTCATGGCCAAACAGTAGTTCAAAAGGTGAGAAGCCCAGTGATTCATTTGGAGATTCTCTTGCAGCAAACACAACGAATGGAAGACCTTTATCCCAATCTTTCTGATGTTCCAAACAGTATTTCTTGAGCATCGATTTGAGTGTTTGATGATATCTCTCCAACGCTCCTTGAGTCTGGGGATGGTAAGCTGAAGACGTGATCTGGGTGATGCCCAACTCTTTCAGAGACTGCTTGAAAACGTTTGACATGAAATTACTTCCCCGGTCTGACTGTACCTCCTTGGGCAGACCAAACTTTGTGAAGAACCCTAGCATTTCCTTAACCACGTACTTTGCTGAGATATTTCTAAGTGGAATGGCTTCAGGATAACGAGTAGCCATATCAATCAGGGTCAACACATAAGAAAATCCTGAAGCAGTCTTAGGAAGAGGGCCCACAATATCCACCAAAACACGGGTGAATGGCGCCTCAAAAGGAGGAATGGGAACTAGAGGTGCAACCTTTTCGGTCTGATTACACTTCCAAACAACTTGACAGGTGCGACAAGACTTACAATACCAGGAAACATCCCTGAAGATACCTGGCCAGTAGAAGTGTTTCAAAATGCGTGCCACAGTCTTCCTCACTCCAAGGTGTCCTGCCAAACTGGAATCATGAGCCACTCTAATGATATCCTGCTTACAAACCCGATGGATGACAACTTGATGTACAAACTCCCATTCACAGTCGGCTGATACTGTTGGGGGTCTCCACTTCCTCATAAGTACTCCTCACTTTACATAATAACAAGTAGAAGCACCAGCTGACTCTTCCTCACTGCAAGCAGAGTTAGCTAGACCTTTCAACTCAGGGTCAGCAACCTGCAACTCAACCAACTCTTGACGAGACAAATTATCAACACTACGGGGTACTGCCTCATCTGGTGAGTGGTCCAAATTAGCAAGAAAAGTGTCAGCTAGGATAACATCATCATCATCATTATCCTCTAAATCACCAGTAACTTTAGACTTAGCCCTAGTGACAGCACATGCAGGGAACACATCAGGGACATCACAATCCTGGGACGCAGCCACTGGATCACTAGAGAACTGAGTAGCTGGACACACTTGACTTCCACCAATATCATTTCCAAGTAAGAAAGTTACACCTGACATTGGGAGTGTCTCAACCAACCCAACCATAACTGAACCATTAACAAAACCAGACTCTAAATTCACTCTGCACAGAGGGACAGAGAAGTAATTATTCCCAACACCTTGTAAGATTACAGTTTCATCAGAGGAATTAACATTAGAGCCTAGAACACTGGTCAGCATAAGGGATTGGCAAGCACCTGTATCACGATATATTTTAACTGATTTCCTGTTATTACTGTCCACAGGACTGACAAAACCATCAGACAGGAAATTAACACATGAACTCTTGAGAGTGTCACCCACGTTACTGCTCAAAAGAGGAGCTCCATCATGAGAATTTAAGTTACCCCTCAAAGCAGGTTCAGTTAACTCAGTTAAAGAATTCTGGGAACTCTCAAGGGTGGACACTAGACCAATTGACTGAATATTTAAAGACTCCTTTTTGTTCACATCACACTGTCTCCTGAAACATTTCTCCATAGTATGACCAAGCTTACTACAATAAGTACATTTACTTTTCTGAAGTCTAGAGGTGAAGCTCGCATTTACTTCCTGAGAAACATCATCTTTATTCTCTTTCCTGTTACCTGTACTCTGAGTAGAGGCAACGTACTTACTCTCAGCTTTCCCTTTTTCTTTAGAATATCTCTTGTGAGTGAGAACATATTCATCAGCTAAAACTGCAGCATCAGACAAATTATCTATTCTTTTCTCATCAAGATATAGGCTTACATCATTACTAATACACCTTTTGAAGTCCTCCAGCAAAATCATCTGCTTAAATTTACCAAAATCAGAATCCACAGTCTTAGAATTTAACCACTTCTCTAACAGATCTTCTTTGATTTTTGCATACTCAACATGGGATTGCTTATCTTGATTATAAGTTGTCCTAAATTTTACTCTATAGGCTTCAGGAACAAGCTCATAGGCCTTAAGAATCAAGCTCTTAACTACATCATAATTATCAGATTGATCCTGAGGCAAAGATGCATAAGTTACTTGAGCTTTACCGGTGAGAACAGTTTGAAGGAGTACTGGGCAATACCTTTTGGGCCAATTAAAAGCTGTAGCTACCCTCTCAAACAACTGAAAATACTTTGTTAAATCAGATTCATTAAAAGGAGGGACAAGTTTAACATTTTTAGCCACATCAAAATCATCAGAGGTAGATGATCCAGTTCCACCTTGTTTCATGCGATACTCATGGTCTGCCTGAATCCTAGCTAGTTCAATTTGTGCCTGAGCCCGTATCTGTGCCTCCTGAATCCGAGCCTGAGATTCAGCCTCCTTAGCATTTGCTTGAAATTCAGCCTTCTTAACACAAGCCTCCTTAGCCTGAGACTCAGCCTCCTTAGCACGTGCTTGAAATTCAGCTTCTTTCACACGAGCCTCCTGCAGGGCTAGCTGTAACTTAGCTAATTCAATCTGCGTTTGCTCATTTGGAGGAGTTACATTAAACAAGCTTTTATTAATCATGCCAACAATTTGATCTTTAGAATGATGAGAGTGAACTGCAATTCCCAATTGTTGAGCAACAAGCTTAAGTTCATTCTTTGTTCTGTTTTCTACATCACACACTGTTTGCACATTTGACAAAAAATCTTTGGCTTCATCAAATGTAGTAATAGTAGACATCATGAATAAATCTATCTATCTATCTATCTATCTATCTATTGCCAGACGCCTCAATCCCGTTTGGGGTGGCCACAAACAAATCGCCTCCAAGTCGCCCTGTCCCCCGCCATTTCACTCCCCTGCTCCCAACTCACACCCCCCTCTCTCATATACCTCTCCACCCCATCTCTCCATCTCATCCTCGGCCTCCTCCTCCCACTTTCCCCCTCCACCTCACTCACATACACTCTCTTCGTCAGTCTTTGACCCTCCATCCTCTCCACATGGCCAAACCACCTCAGTGTGTTCCTCATAACGCTTCCTATCACAGTCACAAAATATCAAGCAATATCCTTATGATAATATCCTGAATATCCTGATATGAGGTCGCCAAATTTATGTTACGGAACAGAGAAAGATAATGTACACATTAAGTGAGAATACTAAAAATCACTACTGTCCCGTAAAGTTCCAGGTTCAAAACAAAAGAGTTAGGTAAAATTACAAGTTAAAGTTTAATGCTCAAACTAACAACAAAACATTCAGGACTCATAAAGATAATGTAATGGCAAAAAACAGGTTAAATTAATGGGTAACTGCAATAGCCTCTATTAACACGAAATTAGCAAGAGTAAATTTACCTAAGTCAGCCCTGATAAAATGAAAATACACTGGGTAATGCTCAGTTAATGCAAGATAAATTATTACAGATACAAAATATTATTAATGATGACTGACATAAAGAACCTTACTTGAATTACAAAAACCTTACTAGGCCCAAGAACTAACCTTATGCTACACAGTACAAGAAAAAATGCAACAGCAGTTATACTCAAATTACACACAGCTGCTAGATGGTTGGAGACTTCCTGAGCACTCACAATAATAATAACTGTACAGGGGAGGACAGAGATGTCAGCAAAATGAGGAGTAGATCTAAGTGGCAATAAAGCAGAGACTGAGCTCATTATATAGGGGCCAGCAGAGCTTGATACAACTTGTAAGAAGGACGCGCAAATGAAGCCATAGGGGACAAAGAGCTGACAATCCCGCTCTGAACAACAGAAAGAACGACTTACTTTACTATAACGGTAGAAGGGGGGGACTGAGGCAGAACACGCTCGTGATCAAACATGCAGCATACTGTGCGTTAAAATTACACAAAGGATGATGAAATCATAGGCTATGTAACAATATATATATATATATATATATATATATATATATATATATATATGTATATATAATATAGTGTATGTGTGTGTGTGCGTGTCGTACCAAACCTACGAGAACACTAGTACATAAAAAATAAATCAAGATCCTAAGATGCGCCAGAGACATAATTTAAAAGCACAGTAATTCTGTAGATACCTCATTATTGCAGATAGTAGGTTTGTCCCTGTATGACAGAACGTAATCCAGTATTAACAGGTCACTGTCAGAAGAGGAACTGGTCAGGAAAGCAAAACTTTCCGCGGACACAGGGTGGTCGTTATGAGCATATTTACGAATAGCTGAGAAAGGCGGGCTGCTGATTGGGTAGATTGTTGACAACGACCAACCTATGTTCGCGGAGAGTTTTTCTTTGCTGACCAGTTCCTCTTCAGACAGTGACCTGTTAATACTGGAGGACCTTCTGACGACTATGCTACTATCTGCAATAATGAGGTATCTACAGAATTACTGTGTTTTTATATGTCGTGGACGCGTCTTGGGAATTTATTATTTGTTTATTTTTTTTCCAAGTGCTAGTGTTCCCGTAGGTGTGTTTTGAAAACAAAGTTTTGCTATCCACTGTGTTGTCTAGTGATTTTTACGCTAGTATTTACGTAGGCTTTTGATACGCCAATGATTTCTTGCACCACACACACACACACACACACACACACACTAACACCAAGAAGAGGTGGCGTGGGGGGGGGAGGAGAGTCTGAAAAAAACAGAGGCCCTAGAACAGCTAAAAAGTGAGGGTAAAGGACTAGAAAAAAGGAAACACACACACACACACACACACACACACACACACACACACACACACACACACACTCCAGGCAATCACCTGAATGGGAGTAATAATGTAAAGGGTCACCGTTCCAGTTTCATTACAGACAAGTTCTCCTTTCCTTCACTGAACTAAATCATCTGGCTGTAGGCAGAATACAGTAAATCATTTGCATATCTACATTGTCCGGATCCGTGTAATACATACCCGCGTATTTTTTAGCTCTCTAGGGATCTACCTGGGCCGCTGCATTACTATACGGGCCAGTGTAAATAAATGGACCTCCCCCTCTCTCACGCCGCCTAGGATTTCACAGATATTGCCGCTGGATTTGTGCGAATAATCAAACATTTCCAGTGACGGTAAATGCTGGCCCGCTATTGCAGGATATTTTTTTTTTCCTATATATGTATGGCAGCGGTAAAACGATTCCCTGCTCTGTATCGACATTTTAAAATTTTTAAGCGGTTCTTTTTCAGTGATGATGTTATAGGAAAGAAGAGACGGTTTCTATGTGCCATGATTGTTGTGTATTAGTGGCACTGATTTTTGTACCTGTTTACGTAGCCTTCAGACTGCATTATTTTAGGACTGTGCTGGATTTAGACAGTTCTTTTTCTTGTAGTATTTTTTTTTTTAATTAACTGCTCCTTATATTATCATAACGTGTTTTATTCAAGGGAGATATAAGACGTTGTGGGACGAAACGTTTTATGGATGCTGTGTGTGTGTGTGTGTGTGTGTGTGTGTGTGTGTGTGTGTGTGTGTGTGTGTGTGTGTGTGTGTGTGTGAGGAGGGAGGGAGAGTATTAAGCTCAAAATATAAACAGACTATAGAATAAAATGGCAGTAAAATTAAGGGAAAACATACCAACTATCGGGTACTATAGCACAGGTAATATTATCCATATCCTTAAAAATGTATGATTATCAGTTATCAGTGGCCATACAAAGGTCTCAGTGCATAGAAATATTAAAGATGGTGTCATATTAACATTTAGTTTATTTATTCATTTTTTAATACTCAGCTCTTAGGTGTTCATTGTAAGTCTAGTGTTCGTGCTTCTTAAAAAAATAACGTCTTTTCTTTATATTTTTATCGTTTATTTATTTATTTATTTATTATTATTATTTTTTTTTTGCTGCTGTCAGATTACTTCATTGAGATCAGAGGAGACCACTGCTGGTGAAAGAGGAACATTAATCTATTTGCCCCTCACTACGGTGGCACATTGTGTGTTATTCATGCTGAGTCAGGAGATTTTGTTTTTCTTAAGAGAGGACCAGGTACCGTAGTAGATGATATAGCTCTCTCATAGTCAGGAGAGCTCAAGATCCTTTTTCTTTAACAAAAACTAAATAAATTGAGTCACAGAAGCCTGTGTATTAGTTTCACTGGCGGCAAACCAAGGAAGCACGCTGCCGTTTGGAAGGAGAGTACTCAGGCAAACTCTGCAGGAATTGGGTCGAGTGTAGAAGGGAGGCTAATATTTTTTTCATTTGGCTGTGAGTAGAGATTTAAAAAGTGATGGGGTAATTTCAGGAGGGACTGAGGTGGGGAAATTAATGTAGGCCGGGTGGGAGAGGATACAGAGAAGGAGAAGTCTGGGAGAGTGTAGAGTGGAAGGGAAGGAACGGAAGAGTGAAAAAATAGGCTGTGTAAAAAGGGACGATATGAGACATAGGAAGTACGAATTGATAGAAGAGAGAGGAAGAGGGAGAGGAAAGAGTTATGGAAGGGATGTGAGTCTGGATCCAAATACACTGTAGGAACTGTGACGTGTGATAAATGGAAGTGTGTGGATGGAGAGAGAAAAAGCGATGGGGTAATCTGGAGTTGGACTGGGGTGGGCAGATTAATGTAGACAGGATGTAGTGGATACAGAGAAGAAGGGGGAGGCAGGACGAGTAGGGAATAAAGATAAGTGACTAAAAAGTATGTTGAACATATTTAGTAGGTAGCAAATAAGACACAGTTCATCACCATCATCATCATCGTCATCATCATCATCATCATCATCATCATCATCTTCATTGTTATCATCCTAACCGTTTTCCTTCTGCTAAATATGAGAGTGAGTAGGATCCAGGGAAAAACGAACTAAAATAACTTAAGGAAGGCAAGGGCTGAAGGGAAGTATGGAGAGTAAGTGAAATGTCTAGGAGATTGAGGTCTTGTCAGTCCGAGATGGGAAAGAAAAGAAAAGGGAAGGGAGAGGGTTGTGGAAGGGGGAAGAGACTGGATATTCGAGGTGTGTGTGTGTGTGTGTGTGAGAGAGAGAGAGAGAGAGAGAACGTAAGGGTAGAGGAGCAGAAAATCATGCAGCAATAACACCCTTCTCTCATGTATTTCACTCAAGAAGAAAGGATTAAAGAAGGGAGGGAAATTGGGAAAGGAGGAGAAACAAGATCAGTTGTTAAGAACAGGGAGCCAATCTGAGAAGTGAATAAAGAAGAAGGGGAAAAGATTAGTGGCAGAGAAAAGATGACAGAAGAGAAAGAAGAATGAAGGGGAAAAGAGAGTAGGCCTAACAAAAACGGAAGAGAACACGAGAGACGTGGGGATGAAGAAGAGGGAAAGGAAAATGTGGAAGGAGGGAAATGAAGAACGAAAGAGGGGAAAACGTCAAGATAGGGGGCCACAAAAACACGTGACAGTAACACTCCTCTCTCATATGTTTCCTTCCGCTTTTTTCCTCTCATGACCTCCTGACGGCACCGCTCAGGGCGTCCAATTAACTAAAATTAGATGTATTTTTACCGCTATTTGCCTTTTCACGTGATCCTTCTTATATTTAGCTTTTTTTATGTACTCTCTATTTCACTGCATTTTTCGTCCTTTCTTATTTGTATTTTTGGGTTTTGGTTTTCTGGGACTTCCCTTCTTGTCATTATATATTTGTCTATCTATCTATCTATCTATAGCCCGACGCCCTAATCCCGCAAAGGGTGGCCGCAGACAAAACGCCTCCAAGTCACTCTGTCACCCACCATTTGACTCCCCTCCCCCCAACTCACCCCCCCCTCCCTCATATACCTCTCAACTCCATCCCTCCACCTCATCCTCGGTCTACCCCTCCCTCTCCCTCCCTCCACCTCACCTACATACACCCTCTTAGTCAGTCTTTCATTCTCCATTCTCTCCACATGTCCAAACCACCTCAGTGTATTTCTCCTAATCTTTTCAACCACATCCACATCTACCCCACAACGTTCCTTCACTTCTTCATTCGTCAACCTGTCCCTCCACGTCACTCCACATGCTCCTCTCAAGTAACTCATTTCCACTGCTCTCACTCTTGACTTGTTCCCCTCTTGCAAGGTCCACGCCTCGCTTCCATACGTCAGGGTAGGGATCACAATACCATCATGCAGTGACTTTTTAACTTCCATACTCACCTCCCTATTTCTCATCACTGCTTTCAGTGTACCAACAACCTTTCTTCCCTGCTGTACCCTTTCACGTACTTCATCCCCCAAAGTTCCATCCTTACTCATCACACTACCCAAGTACTTGAATGCACTCACATTCTCCATATCCTCACCATCCAACCTCACTGCACACTCTGTGACTTCATTCCTCTCAAACACCATAACTTTACTTTTGTTTACATTAACTTTCAGCTTCCTCCTCCTACACACTGTCCCAAATTCATTCACCAAACCTTGCAACTCCCATTCATCTTCACTCAACAATACTGTATCATCAGCAAACAGCAACACCGGAAGCTTCCAAATCTCACCCTCATTCATTAGGGCCACCCCCACATCCACCGCCCTACCTTGCACCTCCTTTACAACCCCATCCATATATATATTAAACAGCCATGGGGACATCACACACCCCTGTTTCAGTC